>NC_041384.1:436741042-436805239 GCF_002162155.2 Triticum dicoccoides
CCCCGACCGCGGGGAAGAGGAGGCCGCGGTGGCGGCGGCAGATCTGGGCCGCGAGGGCCCCAGATGGGACTCGCGGGCCTCGGCGGCGGCGGCGGCGCGCCACGTGGCAGCTTGCCACTGGTGCGGGCGGGCGGCGGCGATTTCGTCCGGTCCGGACGGACGTGTCCGGCCGGCGCGGAGGCGAAATTAGGGTTTCGGGGGAGGAGAAGATCCGGATTTCGGGGGTTCTTTAAATAGGCATAGGAGGAGCTAGGAGAGTCTAAATGAGGTGCGGTTTTTGGCCACGCGATCGTGATCGAACGCTCTAGGACATGGAGCAGAGTTTGGTGGGTTTTGGGACAAATTGGAGGGGTGTTGGGCTGCAACACACACGAGGCCTTTTCGGTCCCTCAGTTAACCGTTGGAGTATCAAACGAAGTCCAAATGATACGAAACTTGACAGGCGGTCTACCGGTAGTAAACCAAGGCCGCTTGGTAAGTCTCGGTCCAATCCGGAAATGTTTAATCCCCACATGCGAAAGAAAGCTAGAAATGACCACCAGAGGAGAACGAAGCGCCGGAGCGCAAAACGGACAATGGGGAAAATGCTCGAATGCATGAGATGAACACGTATGCAAATGCAATGCACATGATGACATGATATGAGATGCATGACAACGACAACAACACATGGAGACAAAACCCAAACCCGAGGAAATAAATATAACTTAACGCCGGAAACGGCAAGAGTTGGAGTACAAATAGGGAAAGTTACATCCGGAGTGTTACATCTGACAACAGGCAGGTGCAGCGGCAGGCGATCTCCTCGCGTCGGGCACGGCCGCTCACCTGGAACAGTGGAATGGGCACTCGATCTGTGGAGAGATTCCATTTATTGGGGTGGTGCACGTCGCGCCACGGCAGCGGCGTGCTCGTCTCCCAGTAACATTTGCATATCTCCGCCTTGACCTACGGCTGAGGGAGTCCTGGATTAGGGGGTCCTCGGACAGCCGGACTATATACTTTGGTCAGACTGTTGGACTATGAAGATACAAGATTGAAGACTTCGTCCCGTGTCCTGGTGGGACTCTCCTTTGCGTGGAAGGCAAGCTTGGCAATTCAGATATGTAGATCTCCTCCCTTGTAATCGACTCTGTGTAACCCTAGCCCCCTCCGGTGTCTATATAAACCGGAGGGTTTAGTCCGTAGGACAACAACAATCATAATCATAGGCTAGCTTCTAGGGTTTAGCCTCTACGATCTCGTGGTAGATCAACTCTTGTAACTCATATCATCAAGATCAATCAAGCAGGACGTAAGGTATTACCTCCATCGAGAGGGCCCGAACCTGGGTAAACATTGTGTCCCCTGCCTCCTGTCACCATCCGCCTTAGACACACAGTTCGGGACGCCCTACCCGAGATCCGCCAGTTTTGACACCGACATTGGTGCTTTTATTGAGAGTTCCACTGTGCCGTCACGATAAGGGTGGATGGCTCGTCATGTTGTCAAGGACAACATCACCTCAGGCGGAGCCCTGGCTGCAGGCCAAACCCTCCGATTAGGCTGCTTCGTCATGACCGCCCGTTCGGCCGTCGCGCCGACGATGACTTCTCGGGTCATCAAAAACAGCATCCACGTCGGCTCGGTATTCGCCAAGCAGATGGATCCAATAGAGCTCTCTTCCTTGAACGAGCTCTTGGATCGCATCGCCGCCCTGGGAGTTGCTACGGACTACGGTCGGATCAGGCTTAAACCCGACCAAAGGGAGATCAACCCTCCATCGATCACCCATCAGATAGCGGTGGTGGAGGAGCAATGTAGCGATTCTTCCTCTATTTTGAGGACAAACTATGTCCGGATTTCCGAGCTCTCCGAGTCGGATACCCGTCCACGGGAGGACATGGCCCAAGCTTCAAACCTAGAATTAGACAGCGGGCCAGGACTATTGGGCAGCATCCCGGAGCCCGAACTGTTAAGCTCGGAGACTCCTCCGTCCCTGGGCCTCAGATCGGGTCAGGGTTCGGACCTAAATCTACCCACCCACCCAGACTCAAGTGATCTTTCCCACATTAGACAAGAGCCCCAAGAGACAATACATCACTATTGGGCCAGATTCCTCCTTGTAATGAGCAAGGTCAAGGACTGTCGCGAGGAAGACGCAATTTCATTCTTTTGCAAAAATTGCACGGACAAGGGAATCATCAACGCCATAAGTCGCTGTGACATATCACACTTTGCTGACTTGGCGGCCATAGTACCGAAGTACTGTGCGATGGAAAGCGCCTGGAAAACCCAAACAAAATTCTAGGACCCTCCGGCGAACTAAAAAGGTGTACTCTCGTAAGTCACGTGATCCAATTACAAAGAAACCAAAGCCCACTACAGGGCGTGGAATTGTATTGGAGGGATGGCTCAATGGGCCATGCAAAATTCACAGTACAGTGGATACCATGCCAACACACAACCTTAGAGCATGTTGGATACTCCGGCAGGTGGCCAAGAGCGGCGAGGATATCCTCACCAACAATACAACATAGCACCATCCTGTGGAAAATAACAATACAATATTGACAGTCTTCAAGACCTTCGCCTCAAATAATAGGCGCAAGCGAACACTCCGCAGCTTTGCCGAAGTCTGCCACGTTGCAACAATAAATCCATGGAACGACACGGCCATAACCTTCAATGCCAGTGACAAACCTCAATTCAGAACAACTCGAGCACCAGCTGCTTTGGTCCTTAGTCCAATTGTGGACGGCTTCCGGCTTACTAAAGTGCTCATGGACGGTGGCAGCGGATTAAACCTCATATACGAGGAAACTCTTAGCAAGATGGAAATAGACAAGAGCCGCATTGAGCAAAGCAGCACGACCTTCAGAGGAATCATCCCTAGTCCGGAGGCACGATGTGCGGGAAAAACCACACTAGATGTGGTATTCGACACGCGGAGAACTATAGGTCCGAAGAAATCACATTCCAAGTGGCCCCATTTAGTAGCGGATACCACGCCCTTTTAGGGCGGGAGGCATTCGCGATCTTCCAAGCTATACCCCATTATGGGTACATGAAGCTCAAAATGACCGGGCCCAATGGAATAATCACTCTGGCTAGTGATCCGGACATAGCACTCCGCGCCGAAAATAAAACCGCCGCACTAGCCCTCGAGGCGTTATCCGAAGCCCTGGCGGCCGAAGAACTAACTGCGTTGCGCTCCACAGTGGACAGGGACGACGTGATACTCGACAAAAGACCCAAGTCCACCTCTTTTAAACCAGCGGACGAAATAGTCAAATTCCAGGTCCACCCAATGGACCCTACAAAAACAACATCCATCGGGGCACAGCTGAACCCCACAACAGACGCCGCACTGCGGGAGTTCCTGCGCGAGAATTGGGACATCTTCGCCTGGCATCCTTCATACATGCCAGGAATCCCACGCAGGCTGGCCGAGCATAGCCTTAACATTCTAAAAGGATTCAAGCCGGTCAAGAAGACTCTTCGGCGTTCCTTTGAGCCCAAGCGGCAAGCCACGGGAGAAGAGCTAGCCAAGTTACTCGAGGCCGGATTCATTAGAGAAATAAAACATCCGGACTGGCTGGCAAACCTGGTGATGGTACCAAAGAAGGACAAATCCTGGCACCTATGTGTCGATTTCAAGGACCTTAACAAGGCTTGCCCCAAGGATCCCTTCCCTCTCCCCCGCATCGATCAAATTATCGACGCTACCGCAGGACACGACTCATTGTGCTTCCTCGACGCATACTCCGGATACCATCAAATTAAGATGGCGGAGCCCGATCAAGCCGCAACGGCATTCATCACTCCATACAGCCCCTTCTGTTTTAACACCATGCCTTTCGGGCTCAAAAACGCCGGTGCAACCTATCAACGCATGATTCAGACATGCCTGGAAACACAAATCGGCAAAATAGTGGAGGCATACGTAGACGTGGTCATTAAAACAAGACACATCGAATCCTTAATAGACGACTTGAGGCTCACGTTCGACAACCTCCGAACATATGACATCAAGCTCAATCCAGAAAAATGCGTTTTCGGCGTGCCCGCCGGAAAGCACTTGGGCTTCATCGTTTCCAATAGAGGAATTGAAGCAAATCCGGCTGAAATTTGAGCTTTGTCACAGTTGGCTATCCCAACAGACCTCAAGCAAATCCAGAAGTTAACTGGATGCGTGGCTGCCTTAAGCCGCTTTATCTCCCGATTAGGAGAAAAGGCACTACCTCTTTATCGCCTTCTTCGATGCATTGAACACTTCGAGTGGACGGATGCGGCCATGGCCGGGTTGGAAGAAATAAAAGCCGTATTGGCAACCAACCCAATCTTGGCCACGCCAAATATCGGTGAACCAATGCTGTTATATATAGCGGCAACACACCAAGTTGTAAGCGCAGTGCTTGTCGTCGAACGAGAGACGGACGGACATAAGTTCCCGCTTCAAAAGCCGGTATACTACATATCCACTATCCTCACTCCATGCAAATCATGGTACCCACATTGTCAAAATATAGCATACGCGGTCTTCATGGCATCCCCGAAACTACGACACTACTTTCAAGAGTGTTCAATGACGGTGGCCTCTGAAGTACACTCAATGAGATAATAAATAACTGCGATGCCACGGGCCGGATTGCTACATGGGCTATCGAGCTCCTCCCGTTCGACATAACATACAAACCACGGCGAGCCATTAAGTCACAAGTGCTGGCTGATTTCATCGCCGAATGGATGGAAGCCGAACTCCCTAAAGAGTACGGCGCGTACTCCAATTGTATCATGCACTTCGACGGCTCTAAGATGCTGGCTGGTCTGGGGGCAGGCGTCGTCCTAACATCCCCCACCGGAGATACAGTCCAATACATACTCCAAATGTTATACACAGGCTCCAATAATGCAGCAGAATATGAGGCCCTGTTGCATGGTCTCCGGATGTCAGTCTCCATGGGCATTCAACACCTAGAGGTGTGTGGGGATTCAAACCTCGCAATATCTCAAATAAATGGAGACTTTGACGCCAAGGACCCAAAAATGGTGGCTTACCGCAACGCCGTCCTCAAAATGTCAGCTCGGTTCGAGGGGCTTGAATTCCACCATGTGGTCCGGGAAAACAATCAAGCGGCGGATATCCTCGCCCGCATCAGTGCTAAGCGCGACCCTATCCCACCTAACATCTTCTTGGAAAGGTTGTTTAAGCCATCCGTGGTATGGGAAGGAGAGATCGGCAAAAACAGTCCGTACCCGACCACAACGCCAGATACCGAACACTCTGACGTAATCGGAGGCTCTGCCACTGAAATAACGCCTTCGGCCCATGTGATTATGGCTGCCATCGCCCCGTGGACAGAACCCTTCTTGGCTTACCTAATTAGGCAAGAACTCCCCGATGACCCAAATGAGGCACGTTGCATTGTGCGGCGGTCTAAAGCCTACAAGGTCCACGAGGGGGAGCTTTATAAGAAAAGCGCTACCGGAGTACTTCAAAGGTGCATCTCCGAAGAGGAAGGACGGCAACTTTTGGTAGAAATTCATGCTGGACTTGGCGGCCACCACACTGCAGCTCAGGCCCTTGTAAGCAAGGCCTTCCGTACAGGTTTTTACTGGCCGGCGACCCGAGCAGACGCACAGGACCTCGTTCAACATTGCGTCGGTTGCCAGCTTTTCGCAAACCAAAGCCATATGCCACCCACCACTCTCCAAACAATCCCCATTACTTGGCCCTTCGCGGTCTGGGGGCTTGACATGGTCGGACCCCTTAAAGGGGGAAGCCACAAGAAAAAATACCTATTGGTCATGGTCGATAAATTCACCAAATGGATAGAAGCCAAACCAGTTAAAACGGCCGAGTCCGGACCAGTGATAGACTTCATATCCGGGGTTGTACACCATTACGGCGTCCCCCACAGCATCATCACCGATAACGACTTGAACTTTACAGCCGACGATGTAAAAACTTGGTGCAGCAAAATGGGCATTAAGCTCGATTATGCCTCTGTCTATCACCCGCAAACTAACGGTCAAGTCGAGCGAGCAAATGGTCTTATCATGAGCGGCATTAAACCCAGATTAGTGCGATCCTTGAAGGAATCAGACACGCACTAGGTGGAGGAGCTTGACTCCGTACTATGGGGGCTGCGGACCACGCCGAATCGCACTACCGGATACACACCGTTCTTTATGGTGTACGGCACAGAGGCGGTACTGCCCTGTGACATCATTCATGACTCACCTCGAGTGCGCATGTACGAAGAGAAAGAAGCCGAGCTTGATCGGCAGGACAGTTTGGACGCCCTGGAGGAGGAGCGTGACATGGCAAAAGCCCACTCCGCATTCTATCAGCAACAGGCTCGGCGGTATCAAAGTAGAGAAGTACGGGCCAAAACTTATAACATTGGCGAACTCGTTCTGCGCCTTCCGGAGAAAAAAAAGGACAAGCTCAAGCCCAAATGGGAAGGTCCCTTCGTTATTGACAAAGTTCTGACCGGTGGAGCGTACCGTCTGCGGGATGCATCGGACAATCGACTCGAGCCAAACCCATGGAACGCAGCCAGACTCCGAAGGTTCTACGCCTAGTGCCGGACTCTATGTTCGTCTCCTTACATCCGTCAATTTTTTATATATCCGTTATTTGTCTTTTCTTTTCTTTCTTTCTTCCCTTTTTCTCCACGGCCTTAAAAGGTTAAACTGTGTCTTGACTACACAATCTTGACACGCTAGGCGTGCTCATTATACCTGGGGGCTTCTTATATAGAAGCTTAATATAACTATGTTCCGGGCTCTATGCCCCCCGCACATGTGTTACTTTTCCACATGTACCTTTTCTTCGCCATTATATGCATCGATATGACTTAAGTTTTGGCCAAGATGGGTTGCCTGGCTCTTGTGTTTATGCCCTACGTTCCCGTTAATTTGGCTAGGGCATAAGGGGAGAACCTCTGCGATTGTTACTGCCGGGTCAGCCGGATGTGTACCTCAGACTGGGTGAAGCCGAAAGCTAGCGTTCTTAAGGGAATATTCGGTCGGTGAACAAAAGATGACTTTAAAGTATTGCAATACATGCCCCCAGATGTTTATATCCTGCGTCTCTTCTCGCAGTTTGGACATGCACATTAATGCATGCGCATCCAGGGAAAGGAACCCTTAACGGAACTATTCTCCCTGGAAGATGTTTCTTACTATCCATGTAATATAACATAGCTAGTTGGGTACTTGTCTGTTCAAGCACTAATGACCCCTACGCCTGGTTTCCACGTGTACCCCGGTTTTTACATAATTGAGAGGGTATTCGGATACACTCCGGACTGTCGGGTCCGGAGGTTGAAGCGAAAAGGTCCGCCATGACAAATGATTTACAATCCAGCTAGGGACAATATATGTCACTTGAAGTACACAGTCACTTAGACTGACTAAATTCTTCTTCTATACCATCCAACAGGCTGTCTAGCCTACAATCCTGTTGGGAATACTTTGCGGCTAGTTTCACCTGGTCATACACTAAACTGACGGGGATCTCTTTCCCATCAGACCCCACAGGTCCGACCTCGGCCATGTGGTTCGGGCCAACCTTGGTATACCGCGTCTTCACCATGGCCCAGGCTTCCCTTGCACCTTGTCGGCAGGCTGATATCTTCCATAATCGGAAGCGCCGCCGCGCTTCCTTGAGCATCTCTACAAGCTCCCCCATGCCTCCTGGCAGGGAGGCGGATGGCCACAAGGCTTGGGCAATGCCCTGCATCACCTGCCGAACTTGTTCGTGCAGCTGTGAGAGCTCTGGTAGAAGATCGCCCACGGATCCGGGCATCTCCTCTTCAGGACGACCCGTCGGCATACCTACAGACATAAATCTGTTAGTCGATTTCTTTGTCGAACTCTATAAAAAGTTCGTTCAAGCACTTACTAAAAATGCCGCGTCGAAGCCTCTTATTCTCCTTTACGAAGTCAGCTAGCTGGGCCCAAACGTCTTTCAGTTCAACGCCCAGCTGGGTATTGGCATCTTGGACATCATTTTTCTCCTTCCTAACCCGCATCAGCACACGCTCGCCAGCCTCTAGCTATCGTTGAGCATGTTGCTCATCCCCTCGCACGACCTCCGGATTCACTCCGGTGTCATCTGCAGAATCTATTGTTAGATTTGCATACATGTCGAATACTAACATGTACATATCCTTCTTTTCGATAGAAGCAAGTGTTACCAGATGGGGCCTTCGCGGACTCCTTCATTGAGGCAACTGCGGCCCGCAGCTGGGCTTTGCACTCCTCCAGCTCTTGAGACAACTGGGTATTCTTCTCCGTAAGAGTCTACACAAATAATGATCCTTAAATCAGTTGTATCAACTGTTTCAAGTCTCAGGGGCTACTGGTATATATAATTATCAGATTTTCTTACCCGTATATCCTTTACATACTGGTCTGTGGCTCTGGCAAGACCATTTTGCGCATCTCGGATGTACGCGTCTCCTGAGTTGAAGGCATCGAACACCTCTTCGGAGAAACCAGGGTCGCGGAGTACTGCCCGGCGGCGCTTGTGATTCATGGCACTCTCCACTTCGAAATTCATAGCAGACAGCCTATCCGCATCCTCTGTAGGAGGAACGTCCGGTGTTGTCCCCACGTTAGCATCTGCCCCTATGTCTGGCTCTGGAGTTTGGCTAGTGGAGGCATGGCCGGCAGGCTCTCCGGGCACGGTCTGGCGAGTGTTTTTCCTGCCAGAAACCATGGACGTTACTATATTTTAAAGACGACAAACCATGGAGCAGGTTTTTTTTCATACCTCTGTGACGGTGTCTCAGTCCTGACCGCCTTCCTTTTAAGCCTATCCGGTTTCGGTGCCCCTTGCTGGTGAGTCACCGCGGGTTCGGCGTGGCATCCTGAGGGCCTTCCCTGTAGGACACCATGTGTGTGTGATTGTTGGGTAACGTAGTAATTTCAAAAATTTCCTACGCACATGCAAGATCATGGTGATGCATAGCAACGAGAGGGGAGAGTGTTGTCTA
This sequence comes from Triticum dicoccoides, assembly GCF_002162155.2. Classification (NCBI taxonomy): domain Eukaryota; kingdom Viridiplantae; phylum Streptophyta; class Magnoliopsida; order Poales; family Poaceae; genus Triticum; species Triticum dicoccoides. The sequence goes on from NC_041384.1 coordinate 436,750,033, forward strand.
CGTACCCTCGTAGACCGTTCACGGAAGCGTTATATCAACGCGGTTGATGTAGTCGTACGTCTTCACGATTCGACCGATCCAAGTACCGAAAGCACGACACCTCCGAGTTCTGCACACGTTCGGCTCGGTGACGTCCTCGCCTTCTCGATCCAGCAAGAGGGGCGAAGTAGTAGATGAGTTCCGGCAGCACGATGGCGTGGTGACGGTGTTGGTGGAGAACAATCTCCGCAGGGCTTCACCTAAGCACTACGAAAACTATGACGGAGGATAAACTAGAGGAGACGGGGTAGCAGGCACACGTCTTGGTGTTTCTTGATGTCTCTTTGGTGCTAGCCCTACCCCTCTATTTATATGTTGAGCCCTGGGGTCGAAACTTGGAGTAAAAGCCTCCTCAAAGTCGGTTTCACCCGAAAGGCAAGAGTCCTTCTCGGACTCCAGGGCTAGACGCCAGGGTTCCCGGCGTCAACCCCTAGACGCCAGGGTTCCTCGCGTCTAGCCTCTGGTCTTTAAAGTATTTGAAGACCAAACTCGTAACTCAAATATTTTACTTCTGCGATCATATCGTAGGTACTTTTATTTTTGTTATGATGATTCTCCACTTCACTCTGAAATTCTTTGAACTTTTCAAATGTTTCAGATTTGTGTTTCATCAAGTAGATATACTCATATCTGCTCAAATCATCTGTGAAGATCAGAAAATAATGATACCTGCTGCGAGCTCTAATATTCATCGGACCACATACATCAGTATGCGTGATTTCCAACAAATCTGTTGCTTGCTGCATTGTTCCGGAGAATGGAGTCTTTGTCATCTTGCCCATGAGGCATGGTTCGCAAGCATCAACTGATTCATAATCAAGTGATTCCAAAAGCCCATCAACATGGATTTTCTTCATGCGCTTTACACCAATATGACCTAAAAGGCAGTGCCACAAGTAAGTTGCACTATCATTATTAACTTTGCATCTTTTGGTTTCAATATTATGAATATGTGTATCACTATGATCGAGATCCAATGAACCATTTTCATTGGGTGTGTAACCATATAAGGTTTTATTCATGTAAACAGAACAACAATTTATTCTCTTACTTAAATGAATAACTGTATTGCAATAAACATGATCAAATCATATTCATGCTCAACGCAAACACCAAATAATACTTATTTAGGTTCAACACTAATCCCGAAAGTATAAGGAGTGTGTGATGATGATCATATCAATCTTGGAACCACTTCCAACACACATCGTCACTTCACCCTTAACTAGTCTTTGTTCATTCTGCAATTCCCGTTTCGAGTTACTACTCTTAGTAACTGAACCAGTATCAAATACCGAGGGGTTGCTACGAACACTAGTAAAATACACATCAATAATCTGTATATCAAATATACCTTTGTTCACTTTGCCATACTTCTTATCCGCCAAATACTTGGGGTAGTTCCGCTTCCAATGACCAGTCCCTTTGCAGTAGAAGCACTCAATTTCAGGCTTAGGTCCAGACTTGGGTTTTTCACTTGAGCAGCAACTTGCTTGCCGTTCTTCTTGAAGTTCCCCTTTCTTCCCTTTGTCCCTTTACTTGAAACTAGTGGTTTTGTTTACCATCAACACTTGATGCTTTTCTTGATTTCTACCTTCGTCGATTTTAGCATCGCGAAGAGCTTCGGAATCGTTTCCATTATCCCTTGCATATTATAGTTCATCACGAAGTTCTACTTACTTGGTGATGGTGACTAGAGAATTCCGTCAATCACTATTTTATCTGGAAGATTAACTCCCACTTGATTCAAGTGATTGTAGTACCTAGACAATTTGAGCACATGCTCACTGCTTGAGCTATTCTCCTCCATCTTTTAGCTATAGAACTTGTTGGAGACTTCATATCTCTCAATCCAGGTATTTGCTTGAAATATTAACTTCAACTCCTGGAGCATCTCATATGGTCCATGACGTTCAAAACGTCTTTGAAGTCCCGATTCTAAGCCGTTTAAGCATGGTGCACTAAACTATCAAGTAGTCATCATATTGAGCTAGCCAAACATTCATAACATCTGCATCTACTCCTGCAATAGGTTTGTCACCTAGCGGTGCATCAAGGACATAATTTTTCTGTGCAGCAATGAGGATAAACCTCAGACCACGGATCCAATCCGCATCATTTCTACTAATCATCTTTCAACTTAGTTTTCTCTAGGAACATATCAAAAATAAAACAGGGGAGCTAAACGCGAGCTATTGATCTACAACATAGATATGCTAATACTACCAGGACTAAGTTCATGATAAATTTAAGTTCAATTAATCATATTACTTAAGAACTCCCACTTAGATAGACATCCCTCTAATCCTCTAAGTGATCACGTGATCCATATCAACTAAACCATGTCCAATCATCACGTGAGATGGAGTAGTTTCAATGGTGAACATCACTATGTTGATCATATCTACTATATGATTCACGCTCGACCTTTCGGTCTCAGTGTTCCGAGGCCATATCTGTTATATGCTAGGCTCGTCAAGTTTAACCTGAGTATTCTGCGTGTGCAAAACTAGCTTGCACCCGTTGTAGATGGACGTAGAGCTTATCACACCCGATCATCACGTGGTGTCTGGGCACGACGAACATTGGCAACGGTGCATACTCAGGGAGAACACTTTTATCTTGAAATTTAGTGAGAGATTATCTTATAATGCTACCGTCAATCAAAGCAAGATAAGATGCATAAAAGATAAACATCACATACAATCAATATAAGTGATATGATATGGCCATCATCATCTTGTGCTTGTGATCTCCATCTCCGAAGCACCGTCATGATCACCATCGTCACCGGCGCGACATATTGATCTCCATCGTAGCATCATTGTTGTCTCACCAATCTTATGCTTCCACGACTATCGCTACCGCTTAGTGATAAAGTAAAGCATTACAGCGCAATTGCATTGCATACAATAAAGCGACAACCATATGGCTCCTGCTAGTTGCCGATAACTCGGTTACAAAAACATGATCATCTCATACAATGAAATTTAGCATCATGTCTTGACCATATCACATCACAACATGCCCTACCAAAACAAGTTAGACGTCCTCTACTTTGTTGTTGCAAGTTTTACGTGGCTGCTACGGGCTTAGCAAGAACCGTTCTTACCCACGCATCAAAACCACAACGATAGTTTGTCAAGTTGGTGCTGTTTTAACCTTTGCAAGGACCGGGCGTAGCCACACTTGGTTCAACTAAAGTTGGAGAAACTGACACCCGCTAGCCACCTGTGTGCAAAGCACGTCGGTAGAACCAGTCTCGCGTAAGCGTACGCGTAATGTCGGTCTGGGCCGCTTGATCCAACAATACCGCCGAACCAAAGTATGACATGCTGGTAAGCAGTATGACTTATATCGCCCACAACTCACTTGTGTTCTACTCGTGCATATGACATCTACGCATAAAACCTAGGCTCGGATGCCACTGTTGGGTAATGTAGTAATTTCAAAAATTTCCTACGCACACACAAGATCATGGTGATGCATAGCAACGAGAGGGGAGAGTGTTGTCTACGTACCCTCGTAGACCGTTCGCGGAAGCGTTATATCAACGCGGTTGATGTAGTCGTACATCTTCACGATTCGACCGATCCAAGTACCGAAAGCACGACACCTCCGAGTTCTGCACACGTTCGGCTCGGTGACGTCCTCGCCTTCTCGATGCAGCAAGAGGGGCAAAGTAGTAGATGAGTTCCGGCAGCACGACGGCGTGGTGACGGTGTTGGTGAAGAACAATCTCCGCAGGGCTTCACCTAAGCACTACGAAAACTATGACGGAGGATAAACTAGAGGATACGGGGTAGCCGGCACACGGCTTGGTGTTTCTTGATGTGTCTTTGGTGCTAGACCTACCGCTCTATTTATATGTTGAGCCCTGGGGTCGAAACTTGGAGTAAAAGCCTCCTCAAAGTTGGTTTCACCCGAAAAGCAAGAGTCCTTCTCGGACTCCAGGGCTAGACGCCAGGGTTCCCGGCGTCTACCCTGTAGACACCAGGGTTCCTGGAGTCTAGCCTTTGGTCTCTGCAAAACTTCCTTTTGCACTTTCCAAAAGCCTCGTGGGCTTTCCCCTTTGGCCCAGATAAAGTGTTCTCGTGCCCAAACATTTCGGGAAACATTCGGAACCCCTTCTGGTGAATTCCGGAACCCTTCCGGAGATCAAACACTACTATCCCATATATCAAACTTTATCTCCGGACCATTCCGGAGTTCCTCGTCATGTCCGTGATCTCATCCCGGACTCCGAACAACATTCGGTCATCAACATACATAACTCACATAGTACTATATCGTCAACGAACGTTAAGCGTGCGGACCCTATGGGTTCGAGAACTATGTAGACATGACCGAGACACCTCTCTGGTCAATAACCAATAGCGGGACCTGGATGCCCATATTGGCTCCTACATATTCTACGAAGATCTTTATCGGTCAGACCACATAACAACATATGTTGTTCCCTTTGTCATCGGTATGTTACTTGCCCGAGATTTGATCATTGGTATCTCAATACCTAGTTCAATCTCGTTACCGGCAAGTCTCTTTACTCGTTCCGTAATACATCATCCCGCAACTAACTCATTAGTTGCAATGCTTGCAAGGTTTATAGTGATGTGCATTACCGAGTGGGCCCAGAGATACCTCTCCGACAATCGGAGTGACAAATCCTAATCTCGAAATACGCCAACCCAACAAGTACCTTCGGAGACACCTGTAGAGTACCTTTATAATCACCCAGCTACGTTGTGACGTTTGGTAGTACACAAAGTGTTCCTCCGATAAATGGGAGTTGCATAATCTCATAGTCATAGGAACATGTATAAATCATGAAGAAACAATAGCAACAAACTAAACGATCAAGTGCTATGCTAACGGAATGGGTCAAGTCAATCACATCATTCTCCTAATGATGTGATTCCGTTAATCAAATGACAACTCATGTCTATGGTTAGGAAACATAACCATCTTTGATCAACGAGCTAGTCAAGTAGAGGCATACTAGTGACACTCTGTTTTTCTATGTATTCACACATGTATTATGTTTCCGGTTAATACAATTCTAGCATGAATAATAAACATTTATCATGATATAAGGAAATAAATAATAAATTTATTATTGCCTCTAGGGCATATTTCCTTAAGTGATGGGTGAAGTGCAAAAAAGGGATCCTTCTCGGAAGTTGGGACTCCGGTTTTACTTACATGCGATGCAAGGAGCAGGCCCGGATAATCGGCTATGATAGCCACCAAAGCACCATCGCAGCTCAACTGATAGAACGTCCTGTCGATGAGTTCCACGAATATGTCCGGATCTTCTTCGAGTCCGGGGTCGAGGGCCCGGTCAGGGTCCTCTGGCTGTGGAGACGGGCTATGGACCTCCCTCATAGCTTTTCGCAGTTCCTGCTATGAAACAGCAAGGTAAATACTTATAATGAAGAATGCGGGAAGATCTAGAGTAAAAGGTAGCAGCTCACCCAGTTTGGGGGGTTGTACATGGAGAATCCACCGTGTGGCTTAATATGGATGAACTCCTCTTCCTCTCCTTTGTATAAATCAGACAGTACTTTCGCTAGAGTGGCGGTGGAGTCCGAACCTTTACGGCCGCAGCGGGTGGCATCGTCTTCTCCATTGAAGTGCCACATGGGTTTCCCCCGATACTGAAGTGGCTGCACCCCCCCCCCCGCATTATACATATTGACATAACCTCGATTATTGTCAGTCCTGATTTGGCCAGCGTTTCTATCCTGCCCATCAGGTAAAAGACCTCTCTGTTATCTTCCTCCTAGGGGCTCCGGGGACGCCAGCTGCAATGTTTCTTCAAAGGGGCATTATTGAACTCAGGAAGGCCCATCTGAATAGGGTCCGGAAGGGGGACGTCCTCTATATAAAACCACTCTGAGGGCTAGTCTTCAGATGTCTTCTTCGGGGTACCGGACAGGTATCCGGTCCCGGCGATGCGCCATATTTCAGCTCCGCCCACTTGATATATTGACTCCTTTTGTGTATGGGGTATGAGGCAGAATAGCCTTTTCCATATCTCGAAATGAGCTTCGCAGCCCAGAAACAGCTCGCAAAATGCGACGTAGCCGGCGATGCGCAATATGGAGGCAGGAGTAAAGTTATGCAGCTGGAGGCCGTAGAACTCCAGGAGCCCGCGGAGGAACAGATGGATTGGAAATCCGAGTCCCCTCAATAAGTAAGGGACAAGGCATACCCGCTCCCCCATGGACGGGTTGGGGAAGCTCTCCGCTTGCTCCCCACCGTTATAAGTGGCTAGTCCGGCTCGGGCGGGGACCATATATGCAAGGGGAAGAAACCCCTGGGTCTGCAACTCTACTAATTGGCTGTGAGGGACGGAACACTTCTCCCAATTGACTGACTTAGTGCTACGGGAGCGAGAGGAGGAGCTGCGATGGCCGGCCATGATGGGATGGGCTTTTTCCGGGCACGCTCCGATGGATACTCACTATGGGAGGATGGTGTGATCTGGATCTGAGGATCCCCGTCTCTTTAAATAGGCGATTTACTCATAGGGTTAGGGTGGCAAATGTAAAAATGCCCCGACTTCTCACATTCCCTCGACACGTGGAAGATAGCCATTATTAAGGCGCAGAAGCCGAGGAGTGCAACATTTATGGGAAGCCGAACACTACTCAATAGGTATTCGGAATTTGGAGAAGAACCCGCCTTGCAATGTCGAAGATAATCCGCGCGCCGGACTCATCGTCATTGAAGCCTGGTTCGGGTGCTATTGAGGGAGTCCTGGATTAGGGGGTCCTCGGACAGCCGGACTATATACTTTGGCCAGATTGTTGGACTATGAAGATACAAGATTGAAGACTTCGTCCCGTGTCCGGGTGGGACTCTCCTTTGCGTGGAAGGCAAGCTTGGCAATTCAGATATGTAGATCTCCTCCCTTGTAACCGACTCTATGTAACCCTAGCCCCCTCCGGTGTCTATATAAACCAGAGGGTTTAGTCCGTAGGACAACAACAATCATAATCATAGGCTAGCTTCTAGGGTTTAGCCTCTACGATCTCGTGGTAGATCAACTCTTGTAATACTCATATCATCAAGATCAATCAAGCAGGACGTAGGGTATTACCTCCATCGAGAGGGCCCAAACCTGGGTAAACATTGTGTCCCCTGCCTCCTATTACCATCCGCCTTAGACGCACAGTTCGGGACCCCCTACCCGAGATCCGCCGGTTTTGACACCAACAACGGCCTAATGCGAGGTCTGGTCGCCAATGGCACGATGTGGAATGCGGGTGCCGGAGATGGAGGTGGAGGGGTGGATCGGCGATGATGGCCGAAGGACAACCCGGACTCGTGGTCGTGCCTGCCCTTGCGGCTGTCAATCCAATGCCATCCCATGGTGGCCGGCGGCGAGGTGGAGGTAGCGCTGGTACATCGAGGTGCTATACAAATGGTTTTTAACCCCTTTCCGCGAAGGCATTTTGACCGTCGCTAAGTGAGTGTGTGCGATAGGGGGGTCCTTCCCACACGACCTAAAAACTGTCGGGCATAGGGAGCCATGATGCATACAGTTGTCCCTATCAAACTATTTCTGATATCTCGAATATTCCAAATGCTCCATCCTTGTTACTCATCTGTGCTCGTATTGCCATCACAGTCGGTCTTTTGTGGTGCTACGTTTACGGTGTGTGGCCCATCACAAAAAGTTCACGATTATAGAACGTGTATGATAAGCAGACAATCACACACATTCACTTTTCCGGAACCGTATGCGATAACTAATTAAGAAGATTAGCTAATCATCGTACGGGTGTCGGATAGGATTACGAAACGTCGAACCATCGTAACATCGTCGTACATGATAACTATCGCACACACTATTCTATGGTGCAATGTTTACGATGCGTACCACACCAGAAGCAGTTTATGATTGCAAATCGTGTATGATAAGGCAACTATCACAAACCCTTAGTTTTCCCGCACCGTTTGTGATATTGTCTGACATCACACACGCTTTGCAAACGGTAACCGTGTGCATGATCGCACACGTTTCCTCTCTGTGAACCATGTCAGATTATGGTGTATATCACAAACGTTAGTTTTTTATCGACCATGTGCGCTGTAACGAACTGTAGAGCGTAATTTCATCGTAATTTAATTGCTGCTATTTAAAATTGTACCCAATTTGAATTTGATAGTATGTTATAGCTTTATTCATATCCATCAGGTTCAAACAACCAATGCATTATTCGATTCACAGGTACACATGTTCAAGAATTACATAAGCACCAAATAAAGAATGATGAACCACGGTTGTATACTTTTACTATTAAAGACGGTAAAGAAAGAGGCGAAATACATTCTGGTTGCTGAACAAGGTGAAGCGTAATGCCCACATTGTGCCCTCCTCCATGAAGAAGGCACGCATGACTCTGGTCCAACCCCTTGTGATGGCCGACCGCCCATCCTTCACTGTCTTCATGAACACATCTAGATAGTCAGCGTGTTCTGGTAGAAATACTTTAACCTTTGCCTGCCCACCAATAATGTAGCTTGTGTTGGGGAACGTAGTAATTTCAAAAATTTCCTACGCACACGCAAGATCATGGTGATGCATAGCAATGAGAGGGGAGAGTGTTGTCCACGTACCATCGTAGACCAAAAGCGAAAGCGTTAGCACAACGCGGTTGATGTAGTCGTACGTCTTCACGATCCGACCGATCAAGTACCGAACGCACAACACCTCCGAGTTCAGCACATGTTCATCCCGATGATGTCCCTCTAACTCCGATCCAGCGGAGTGTTGAGGGAGAGTTTCGTCAGCACGATGGAGTGGTGACGATGTTGATGTTCTACCGACGCAGGGCTTCGCCTAAGCACTGCTACAGTACTATCGAGGTGGACTATGGTGGAGGGGGGCACCGCACACGGCTAAGAGACGATCAACTTGATCAACTTGTGTGTCTAGAGGTTCCCCCTGCCCCTGTATATAAAGGAGCAAGGGGGGAGGCGGCCGGCCTAGGAGGAGGGCGCGCCAAGGGGGGAGTCCTACTCCCACCGGGTGTAGGACTCCTCCTTTCCTTGTTGGAGTAGGAGTGAAGGAAAGAGGAGGAGAGGGAGAAGGAAAAGGGGGCTGCACCCCTTGTCCAATTCGGACCAGAGGGGGGGGGGCGCAGGCCTCCTTCCTTTTGGCCTATCTCCTCTATTCCCGTATGGCCCAATAAGGCCCATATACTCCCCGGCGAATTCCCGTAACTCTCTGGTACTCCAAAAAATACCCGAATCACTCGGAACCTTTCCAAAGTCCGAACATAGTCGTCCAATATATCGATCTTTACGTCTCGACCATTTCGAGACTCCTCGTCATGTCCCCGATCTCATCCGGGACTCTGAACTCCTTCGGTACATCAAAACATATAAACTCATAATATAACTGTCATCGTAGCGTTTAGCGTGTGGACCCTACGGGTTAGAGAACTATGTAGACATGACCGAGACACGTCTCCGGTCAATTACCAAGAGCGGAACCTGGATGCTCATATTGGCTCCTACATATTCTACGAAGATCTTTATCAGTCAGACCGCATAACAACATACGTTGTTCCCTTTGTCACCGGTATGTTACTTGCCCGAGATTCGATCATCGGCATCTCAATACCTAGTTCAATCTCGTTACCGGCAAGTCTCTTTACTCGTTCCATAATACATCATCCCGCAACTAACTCATTAGTTGCAATACTTGCAAGGCTTAGGTGATGTGCATTACCGAGAGGGCCCAGAGATACCTCTCCGACAATCGGAGTGACAAATCCTAATCTCGAAATACGCCAACCCAACAAGTACCTTCGGAGACACCTGTAGAGCACCTTTATAATCACCCAGTTACGTTGTGACGTTTGGTACCACACAAAGTGTTCCTCCGGTAAATGGGAGTTGCATAATCTCATAGTCATAGGAACATGTATAAGTCATGAAGAAAGCAATAGCAACAAACTAAATGATCAAGTGCTATGCTAATGGAATGGGTCAAGTCAATCACATCATTCTCCTAATGATGTGATCCCGTTAATCAAATGACAACTCATGTCTATGGTTAGGAAACATAACCATCTTTGATCAACGAGCTAGTCAAGTAGAGGCATACTAGTGACACTCTGTTTGTCTATGTATTCACACATGTATTATGTTTCCGGTTAATACAATTCTAGCATTAATAATAAACATTTATCATGATATAAGGAAATAAATAATAACTTTATTATTGCCTCTAGGGCATATTTCCTTCAGTCTCCCACTTGCACTAGAGTCAATAATCTAGTTCACATCGCCATGTGATTTAACATCAATAGTTCACATCATGTGATTAACACCCATAGTTCACATCGTCATGTGACCAACACCCAAAGGGTTTACTAGAGTCAATAATCTAGTTCACATCGCTACGTGATTAATACCCAAAGAGTACTAAGGTGTGATCATGTTTTGCTTGTGAGGGAAGTTTAGTCAACGGGTCTGCCACATTCAGATTCGTACGTATTTTGCAAATTTCTATGTCAATAATGCTCTGCACGGAGCTACTCTAGCTAATTGCTCCCACTTTCAATATGTATCCAGATTGAGATTTAGAGTCATCTGGATCAGTGTCAAAACTTGCATTGACGTAACCCTTTACGACGAACCTTTTGTCACCTCCATAATCGAGAAACATATCCTTATTCCAGTAAGGATAATTTTGACCAATGTCCAGTGATCTACTCCTAGATCACTATTGCACTCCCTTGCCAAACTCAGGGCAGGGTATACAATAGGTCTGGTACACAACATGGCATACTTTATAAAAGCTATGGCTGAGACATAGGGAATGACTTTCATTCTCTCTCTATTTTCTACCGTGGTCGGGTTTTGAGTCTTACTCAACTTCACACCTTGTAACACAGGCAAGAACTCCTTCTTTGACTGTTCCATTTTGAACTACTTCAAAATCTTGTCAAGGTATGTACTCATTGAAAAACTTATCAAGCGTCTTGATCTATCTCTATAGATCTTGATGCTCAATATGTAAGCAGCTTCACCGAGGTCTTTCTTTGAAAAAAACTCCTTTCAAACATTCCTTTATGCTTTGGAGAATAATTCTACATCATCTCCGATCAACAATATGTCATACATATACTTATCAGAAATGCTATAGTGCTCCCACTCACTTTCTTGTAAATACAGGCTTCACTGCAAGTCTGTATAAAACTATATGCTTTGATCAACTTATCAAAGCGTATATTCCATCTCTGAGATGCTTGCACCAGTCCATAGATGGATCGCTGGAGCTTTCATATTTTGTTAGTACCTTTAGGATTGACAAAACCTTATGGTTGCATCATATACAACTCTTCTTTAATAAATCCATTAAGGAATGCAGTTTTGTTTATCCATTTGCCAGATTTCATAAAATGCGGCAATTGCTAACATGATTCGAACAGACTTTAAGCATAGATACGAGTGAGAAACTCTTATCGTAGTCAACGCGTTGAACTTGTCGAAAACCTTTTGCGACAATTCTAGCTTTGTAGATAGTAACACTACTATCATCGTCTGTCTTCCTCTTGAAGATCCATTTAATCTCAATGGCTCGCCGATCTTTGGGAAAGTCAATCAAAGTCCATACTTTGTTCTTATACATGGATCTCATCTCAGATTTCATGGACTCAAGCCATTTCGCGGAATCTGGGCTCATCATCACTTCCTCATAGTTCATAGGTTCGTCATGGTCAAGTAACATGACCTCCAGAATAGGATTACCGTACCACTCTGGTGCGGATCTCACTCTAGTTTACCTACGAGGTTCGGTAGTAACTTGATCTGAAGTTACATGATCATCATCATTAGCTTCCTCACTAATTGGTGTAGTAGTCACAGGAACAGATTTCTGTGATGAACTACTTTCCAATAAGGGAGCAGGTACAGTTACCTCATCAAGTTCTACTTTCCTCCCACTCACTTCTTTCGAGAGAAACTCCTTCTCTAGAATGGATCCATTCTCAGCAACGAATATCTTGCCTTCGGATCTGTGATAGAAGGTGTACCCAACAGTTTATTTTGGGTATCCTATGAAGATTTACTTCTTCGATTTGGGTTTGAGCTTATCATGTTGAAACATTTTCACATAAGCATTGCAGTCCCAAGCTTTAAGAAATGACAGCTTAGGTTTCTCGCCAAACCACAATTCATACGGTGTCATCTCCACGGATATAGATGGTGCCCTATTTAACGTGAATGCAGTTGTCTCTAATGCATAACCCCAAAATGATAGTGGTAGATTGGTAAGAGACATCATAGATCGCACCATATTTAATAAAGTACGGTTATGACGGTCGGACAAACCATTACACTGTGGTGTTCCAGGTGGCGTGAGTAGTGAAACTATTTCACATTGTTTTAACTGAATGCCAAACTCTTAACTCAAATATTTTACCTCTGCGATCATATCGTAGAAACTTTTATTTTCTTGTTATGATGATTCTCCACTTCACTCTGAAATTCTTTGAACTTTTCAAATGTTTCAGACTTGTGTTTCATTAAGTAGATATACCCATATCTGCTCAAATCATCTGTGAAGGTCAGAAAATAATGATACTTGCCGTGAGCCTTAACACTCATCGGACCACATACATCAGTATGTATTATTTCCAATAAGTCAGTTGCTCGCTCCATTGTTCCGGAGAACGGAGTCTTAGTCATCTTGCCCATGAGGCATGGTTCGCAAGCATCAAGTGATTCATAATCAAGTGATTCCAAAAGTCCATCAGCATGGAGTTTCTTCATGCGCTTTACACCAATATGACCTAAACGGCAGTGCCACAAATAAGTTGCACTATCATTATTAACTTTGCATCTTTTGGTTTCAATATAATGAATATGTGTATCACTACGATCAAGATCCAACGAACCATTTTCATTGGGTGTGTAACCATATAAGGTTTTATTCATGTAAACAGAACAAAAATTTATTCTCTTACTAAAATGAATAACCGTATTGCAATAAACATGATCAAATCATATTCATGCTCAACGCAAACACCAAATAACACTTATTTAGGTTCAACACTAATCCCGAAAGTATAGGGAGTGTGCGATGATGATCATATCAATCTTGGAACCACTTCCAACACACATAGTCACTTCACCCTTAACTAGTCTCTGTTCATTCTGCAACTCCCGTTTCGAGTTACTACTCTTAGCAACTGAACCAGTATCAAATACCGAGGGGTTGCTACGAACACTAGTAAAATACACATCAATAATCTGTATATCAAATATACCTTTGTTCACTTTGCCATCCTTCTTATCCGCCAAATACTTGGGGCAGTTCCGCTTCCAGTGACCAGTCCCTTTGCAGTAGAAGCACTTAGTCTCAGGCTTAGGAACAGACTTGGGCTTCTTCACATGAGCAGCAACTTGCTTGCCGTTCTTCTTGAAGTTCCCCTTCTTCCCTTTGCCCTTTTCTTGAAACTAGTGGTCTTGTCTACCATCAACACTTGATATTTTTCTTGATTTCTACCTTCGTTGATTTCAGCATTACGAAGAGCTTGGGAATCATTTTCGTTATCCCTTGCATATCATAGTTCATCACGAAGTTCAACTAACTTGGTGATGGTGACTAGAGAATTCTATCAATCACTATCTTATCTGGAAGATTAATTCCCACTTGATTCAAGCGATTGTAGTACCCAGACAATCTGAGCACATGCTCACTGCTTGAGCTATTCTCCTCCGTCTTTTTAGCTATAGAACTTGTTGGAGACTTCATATGTCTCAACTCGGGTATTTGCTTGAAATATTAACTTCAACTCCTGGAACATCTCATATGGTCTATGACATTCAAAACGTCTTTGAAGTCCCGATTCTAAGCCGTTAAGCATGGTGCACTAAACTATCAAGTAGTCATCATATTGAGCTAGCCAAACGTTCATAACGTCTGCATCTACTCCTGCAATAGGTCTATCACCTAGCGGTACATCAAAGACATAATTCTTTTGTGCAGCAATGAGGATAATCCTCAGATCACGGATCCAATCCGCATCATTGCTACTAACATTTTTCAACATAATTTTTCTCTAGGAACACAATAAACTGGGAGCAACATCGCGAGCTATTGATCTACAACATAGATATGCTAATACTAGCAGGACCAAGTTCATGATAAATTAAAGTTCAATTAATCATATTACTTAAGAACTCCCACTTAGAAAGACATCCCTCTAATCCTCTAAGTGATCATGTGATCCAAATCAACTAAACCATGTCCGATCATCACGTGAGATGGAGTAGTTTCAATGGTGAACATCACTATGTTGATCATATCTACTATATGATTCACGCTCGACCTTTCGGTCTCCGTGTTCCGAGGCCATATCTGTTATATGCTAGGCTCGTCAAGTTTAACCTGAGTATTCCGCGTGTGCAACTGTTTTGCACCCATTGTATTTGAACATAGATCCTATCACACCCGATCATCACGTGGTGTCTCAGCACAAAGAACTTTCGCAATGGTGCATACTCAGGGAGAACACTTATACTTTGATAATTTAGTGAGGGATCATCTTATAATGCTACCATCAATCAAAGCAAGATAAGATGTATAAAAGATAAACATCACATGCAATTATAATATGTGACATGATATGGCCATCATCATCTTGTGCCTTTGATCTCCATCTCCAAAGCATCGTCATGATCTCCATCGTCACCGGCATGACACCATGATCTCCATCATTTTGATCTATATCAATGTGTCGTCACATGGTTGTCGCGCCAACAATTGCTCTTGCAACTATTGCTATCGCATAGCAATAAAGTAAAGCAATTATTTGGCGCTTGCATCTTATGAAATAGAGAGACAACGATAAGGCTTTTGCCAGTTGCCGATAACTTCAAGAAAACATGATCATCTCATACAACAACTTATATCTCATCACGTCTTGACCATATCACATCACAACATGCCCTGCAAAAACAAGTTAGACGTCCTCTACTTTGTTGTTGCAAGTTTTACGTGGCTGCTACAGGCTGAGCAAGAACCGTTCTAACCTACGCATCAAAACCACAACGATAGTTTGTCAAGTTAGTGTTGTTTTAACCTTCTCAAGAACCGGGCGTAGCCACACTCGGTTCAACTAAAGTTGGAGAAACTGACACCCGCTAGTCACCTGTGTGCATAGCACGGCGGTAAAACCAGTTTCGTGTAAGCGTACGCGTAATGTCGGTCCGGGCCGTTTCATCCAACAATACCGACGAACCAAAGTGTGACTTGCTGGTAAGCAGTATGACTTATATCGCCCACAACTCACTTGTGTTCTACTCGTGCATATTACATCAATGCATAAAACCTGGCTCGAATGCCACTGTTGGGGAACGTAGTAATTTCAAAAACTTCCTATGCACACGCAAGATCATGGTGATGCATAGCAACGAGAGGGGAGAGTGTTGTCCACGTACCCTCATAGACCTAAAGCGGAAGCGTTAGCACAACGCGGTTGATGTAGTCGTATGTCTTCACGATCCGACCGATCAAGTACCGAACGCACGGCACCTCCGAGTTCAGCACACGTTCAGCCCGATGACGTCCCTCTAACTCCGATCTAGCCGAGTGTTGAGGGAGAGTTTCGTCAGCATGACGGCGTGGTGACGATGTTGATGTTCTACCGATGCAGGGCTTCGCCTAAGCACTGCTACAGTACTATCGAGGTGTACTATGGTGGAGGGGGGCACCGCAACACGGCTAAGAGACGATCAACTTGATCAACTTGTGTGTCTAGAGGTGCCCCCTGCCCCTGTATATAAAGGAGCAAGGGGGGAGGCGGCCGGCCTAGGAGGAGGGCACGCCAAGGGGGGAGTCCTACTCCCACCGGGAGTAGGACTCCTCCTTTCCTTGTTGGAGTAGGAGTGAAGGAAAGAGGAGGAGAGGGAGAAGGAAAAGGGGGCTGCACCCCTTGTCCAATTTGGACCAGAGGGGGGGGGGCACAGGCCTCCTTCCTTTTGGCCTATCTCCTCTATTCCCATATGGCCCAATAAGGCCCATATACTTCTCGGCGAATTCCCGTAACTCTCCGGTACTCCGAAAAATACCCGAATCACTCGGAACCTTTCAGAAGTCCGAATATAGTCGTCCAATATATCGATCTTTACGTCTTGACCATTTCAAGACTCCTCATCATGTCCCTGATCTCATCCGGGACTCGAAACTCCTTCGGTACATAAAAACATATAAACTCATAATATAACTGTCATCGTAGCGTTAAGCGTGCGGACCCTATGGGTTTGAGAACTATGTAGACATGACCGAGACACGTCTCCGGTCAATAACCAATAGCGGAACCTGGATGCTCATATTGGCTCCTACATATTCTACGAAGATCTTTATCGGTCAGATCGCATAACTACATACGTTGTTCCCTTTGTCATGGTATGTTACTTGCCCGAGATTCGATCTTCGGCATCTCAATACCTAGTTCAATCTTGTTACCGGCAAGTCTCTTTACTCGTTCCGTAATACATCATCCCGCAACTAACTCATTAATTGCAATGCTTGCAAGGCTTAGGTGATGTGCATTACCGAGAGGGCCCAGAGATACCTCTCCGACAATCGGAGTGACAAATCCTAATCTCAAAATACGCCAACCCAACAAGTACCTTCGGAGACACCTGTAGAGCACCTTTATAATCACCCAGTTACGTTGTGACATTTGGTAGCACACAAAGTGTTCCTCCGGTAAACGGGAGTTGCATAATCTCATAGTCATAGGAACATGTATAAGTCATGAAGAAAGCAATAGCAACAAACTAAATGATCAAGTGCTAAGCTAACGGAATGGGTCAAGTCAATCACATCATTCTATTAATGATGTGATCCCGTTAATCAAATGACAACTCATGTCTATGGTTAGGAAACATAACCATCTTTGAGCAACAAGCTAGTCAAGTAGAGGCATACTAGTGACACTCTGTTTGTCTATGTATTCACACATGTATTATGTTTCCGGTTAATACAATCTAGCATGAATAATAAACATTTATCATGATATAAGGAAATAAATAATAACTTTATTATTGCCTCTAGGGCATATTTCCTTCCATTTGAGAGGTAATCTTGAGTAAACTGTTTTGGGAACCACTGCAAAGGAAAAAGATTTAGACATTGTCATCTAACACAACTCATTATGGGAAGTAAAAAGAAGGCTGCAGAGTTCTTACTTACCATCGTGCAGTTCGCTGTTGTCTTAAATAAAGTGTAAACAAATAGTTTAATTGCCATCTTTTGACCCATTTTACTAACAATCTTTATCAGCTTCCTCACTTGATGCTAGTTCATCAATATCTCATTGCCCCATACGCAGAAAGGATCGAAGCTCGAACCTTTACCAATGACATATGTACCTAAAAGCACCAAGTTAATATTAGAATCTAATCAGCAATTGCACAATGATGTAGTACAACACTCCCTCCGTCCCATTATATAATATCTTATAACATCCAATATACTCACATATTGGATGAATTAACATCTTATATTATGGGCTGGAGGGAGTTTATTGCATTTTTACAAATTATGAGTTGATTAACTAATGTTGTTGTTGTTGCTCTTCTACGTAACAGTTTTCATTGTATTAGAACATTAAGGTAACACTTTTCCTTGTTGCTATGCAGCCTAGGATTGCATATTTAGACATTCAGTACAGTGCATGTTGCTACATAAACTCAGATATATTAGATATGGCCTAGGATTGCATATTTAGACATTCAGTACAGGATTGCATATTTATACATCATGAGAACATTAAGGTAACATTTTCCTTGTTGCTATGCAGCCTAGGATTGCATATTTAGACATTCAGTACAGTGCATGTTGCTATGTAGACTCAGATATATTAGATATGGCCCTAGTTAACCTACTAATAAATGGGTTACAGATATATTCAGTTAAAAGTCTGATTCACCGATTAGTCCCTTATCAGACCATAGCCTATATGGTACCAGCTACCGATATCCTAAACAGTGAGTATATATAAGCCATGGGATGAAACTAACCTCGATGGAAAACAACAGTCGTTCCCAAAATTGTCCCATGTAAGTACATCGAGAAGCATGTTAAGCACAACAGGCTAAACATCAACCAAATATATCAATGGCAGACAAAATAATCTCCAAACGATAGCTTTAGTGTGCAGGTTTAGGCACGCTAGTTAGGCAAAACTAGAAGTGGAAAGGTGTGTTAACTAAAACAAGCTTAACATTTAACAACAAGCAAATATAGTCATTCAAACTTTATTGTGTCGGTCTAAGTACACTGGTTATTGTTAAATAAAAATGGAAAGGCATGTTAACTAGAACATGCTTACAACAACCAAATGTAGTAATTCATGGTGGTATTGTTGAAACTGGTATTGATGAAATTGAACCGCACAATTCATACATGCACATATAGAACATCATGTGTGAATAACTGGAATAAACAAGGGATACTACGAACAACCAAAGATAGCATTTGAAACTGGACATATACTAACTACAAACAAACGAACAACCAAAAAACTTTAAAAGAGCCATATGCTAGCTATACCAGGCTTAACAACAAACAAATATATGCATTCCTATCGGTATGTTTAAAGCAGGTATTGATGAAAATGTACTGCACAGTAAATAGTTGCACATATAGAGCATGACATTGTGAACAACTGAAATAAACAATGCATACTCCAAACAACCAAATATAGCAATTAAAACTGGACATATTCTCACGACACTACAAAAGGGACTCGACAAAACAAATCATGGGTTCCCCATTGTGAAGAGGCATGACAAAACAAATCATGGGTTTCCTCACTTGTCACAGATGGGCTTGCTCCCGTGGGAAGAGCACAGACCCTGGGTGCGCTCCATGTTGTCGCAGATGGGCTTCTTCCCCTTGGAAGAGCACGGCTGCAGGGTGCCCTCCCTGATGTCACAGATGGGCTCCTTCCCCTTGGAAGAGCCGGAGAGGATGCCCTCCTCGTGGTCGCCGTCGATGAGGTCTGACTTGGAAGCAGTGGATCTCAGGCCAGCATCACAGAACGTGTCCTTCAGAAATGACAAAAGGGGCTCAATAGCGATGTAGGATGGCAAATTCTTGATAGCGAGCTAGAGGAGATCAGCGGCGGGGCCATGGATGAGATCGAGGGCGATTGGACCCGAGGGGTTGGGGGTGGGCCACTTAAACTGTGACATAGCCCACGTCAGGCTGTCGCTGTCGACGACCTCGATGTCATAGCCGATGTCTGCGACATACTCACATACTCTAGTCCGCTGATTGAGAGCCTGCGGCCAGTAATGGTCATCAGCTTCCTCGGCGGCCACCTCGACGACGTCGGGCAAAGAGACCATGATACACCTCTTTTGGGCCAGTCGCTCCTCGAGCTCCACGGGGAAGCATAGCCGGTCTTAGGTTGCGATGCTCTAGAGTGGGGGATGGGGATGGGGATTTGTGGGAAAGGGGACATTTGGCAGGCATCATCTGGAGATCGGTGGGTAAGCTGCACGGGCAAACCGACAGATGTTGAGAATGGAGGCCTTGCGGTGACGGTGGCGGCGACCTTGCTAGGGTTTCGAGTGAGGGAGGGGTTATGGTGGGTGTCGGTGTCAAAACCGGCGGATCTCGGGTAGGGGGTCCCGAACTGTGCGTCTAGGCGGATGGTAACAAGAGGTAGGGGACACGATGTTTACCCAGGTTCGGGCCCTCTTGATGGAGGTAATACCCTACGTCCTGCTTGATTGTTCTTGATGATATGAGTATTACAAGAGTTGATCTACCACGAGATCGAAGAGGCTAAACCCTAGAAGCTAGCCTATGGTATGATTGTTGTTGTTGTTTTTGTTGTTGGCCCTACGGACTAAACCCTCCGGTTTATATAGACACCGGAGGGGGCTAGGGTTACACAGAGTCGGTTACAAGGAAGGAGATCTACATATCCGTGAAGGAAATATGCCCTAGAGGCAATAATAAAGTTATTATTTATTTCCTTATTTCATGATAAATGTTTATTATTCATGCTAGAATTGTATTAACCGGAAACATAATACATGTGTGAATACATAGACAAATAGAGTGTCACGAGTATGCCTCTACTTGACTAGCTCGTTGATCAAAGATGGTTATGTTTCCTAACCATAGACATGAGTTGTCATTTGATTAACGGGGTCACATCATTAGGAGAATGATGTGATTGACTTGACCCATTCCGTTAGCATAGCACTTGATCGTTTAGTTTGTTGCTATTGCATTCTTCATGACTTATACATGTTCCTATGACTATGAGATTATGCAACTCCTGTTTGCCGGAGGAACACTTTGTGTGCCACCAAACTTCACAACGTAACCGGATGATTATAAAGGTGCTCTACAGGTGTCTCCAAAGGTACTTGTTGGGTTGGCGTATTTCGAGATTAGGATTTGTCACTCCAATTGTCGGAGAGGTATCTCTGGGCCCACTCGGTAATGCACATCACTATAAGCCTTGCAAGCATTGCAACTAATGAGTTAGTTGCAGGATGATGTATTACGGAACGAGTAAAGAGACTCGCCGGTAACGAGATTGAACTAGGTATTGAGATACCGACGATCGAATCTCGGGCAAGTAACATACCGATGACAAAGGGAACAACGTATGTTGTTATGCGGTCTGACCGATAAAGATCTTCGTAGAATATGTAGGAACCAATATGGGCATCCAGGTCCCGCTATTGGTTATTGACAAGAGTGGTGTCTCAGTCATGTCTACATAGTTCTCAAACCCGTAGGGTCCGCACGCTTAACGTTCGTTGACGATATAGTACTATGAGTTATGTATGTTGGTGACCAAATGTTGTTTGGAGTTTTGGATGAGATCATAGATATGACGAGGAACTCCGGAATGGTCCGGAAGTAAAGATTGATATGTGGATAGTAGTGTTTGATCTCCGGAAGGGTTCCGGAATTCACCGGAAGGGGTTCCGGATGTTTCCCGAAATGTTTGGGCACGAGAACACTTTATCTGGGCCAAAGGGGAAAGCCCACGAAGCTTTTGGAAAGTGCAAAAGGAAGTTTTGCGGAGACCAGAGGCTAGACGCCAGGAACCCTAGCGTCTAGGGGGTAGACGCCAGGAACCCTGGCGTCTAGCCCTGGAGTCCAAGAAGGACTCTTGCCTCTTGGGTGAAACCGACTTTGAGGAGGCTTTTACTCCAAGTTTCGACCCCAGGGCTCAACATATAAATAGAGGGGTAGGGCTAGCACCAAAGACACATCAAGAAACACCAAGCCGTGTGCCAGCAACCCCGTCTCCTCTAGTTTATCCTCCGTCATAGTTTTCGTAGTGCTTAGGCGAAGCCTTGTGAAGATTGTTCTTCACCAACACCGTCACCACGCCGTCGTGCTGCCGGAAATCATCTACTACTTCGCCCCTCTTGCTGGATCGAGAAGGCGAGGACGTCACCGAGCCGAACGTGTGCAGAACTTGGAGGTGCCGTGATTTCGGTACTTGGATCAGTCGGATCATGAAGACGTACGACTACATCAACCGCGTTGATACAATGCTTCCGTGAATGGTCTACGAGGGTACGTAGACAACACTCTCCCCTCTTGTTGCTATGCATCACCATGATCCTGCGTGTGTGTAGGACATTTTTGAAATTACTGCGTTCCCCAACAGTGGCATCCGAGCCTAGGTTTTATGCGTTGATGTTATATGCACGAGTAGAACACAAGTGAGTTGTGGGTGATATGAGTCATACTGCTTACCATCATGTCATACTTTGGTTCGGCGGTATTGTTGGATGAAGCGGCCCGGACCGAGATTACACGTACGCTTACGCGAGACTGGTTCTACCGACGTGCTTTGCACACAGGTGGCTGGCGGGTGTCAGTTTCTCCAACTTTAGTTGAACCAAGTTTGGCTACGCCCGGTCCTTGCGAAGGTTAAAACAACATCAACTTGACAAACTATCGTTGTGGTTTTGATGCGTAGGTAAGAACGGTTCTTGCTAAGCCCAGTAGAAGCCACGTAAAACTTGCAACAACAAAGTAGAGGACGTCTAACTTGTTTTTGCAGGGCATGTTGTGATATGATATGGTCAAGACATGATGCTAAATTTTATTGTATGAGATGATCATGTTTTGTAACCGAGTTATCGGCAACTGGCAGGAGCCATATGGTTGTCGCTTTATTGTATGCAATGCAATTGCGCTATAATGCTTTACTTTATCACTAAGCGGTAGTGATAGTCGTGGAAGCATAAGATTGGCGAGACGACAACGATGCTACGATGGTGATCAAGGTGTCACGCCGGTGACGATGGTGATCATGACGGTGCTTTGGAGATGGAGATCACAAGCACAAGATGATGATGGCCATATCATATCACTTATATTGATTGCATGTGATGTTTATCTTTTATGCATCTTATCTTGCTTTGATTGACGGTAGCATTATAAGATGATCTCTCACTAAATTTCAAGATAAAAGTTTTCTCCCTGAGTATGCACCGTTGCCAAAGTTCGTCGTGCCCAGACACCACGTGATGATCGGGTGTGATAAGCTCTACGTCCATCTACAACGGGTGCAAGCCAGTTTTGCACATGCAGAATACATAGGTTAAACTTGACGAGCCTATCATATGCAGATATGGCCTCGAAACACTGAGACCGAAAGGTCGAGCGTGAATCATATAGTAGATATGATCAACATATTGATGTTCACCATTGAAAGCTACTCCATTTCACGTGATGATCGGTTATGGTTTAGTTGATTTGGATCATGTGATCACTTAGAAGATTAGAGGGATGTCTTTCTAAGTGGGAGTTCTTAAGTAATATGATTAATTGAACTTAAATTTATCATTAACTTAGTCCTGGTAGTATTAGCATATCTATGTTGTAGATCAATAGCTTGCGTTTAGCTCCCCTATTTTATTTTTGATATGTTCCTAGAGAAAACTAAGTTGAAAGATATTAGTAGCAATGATGCGGATTGGATCCGTGATCTGAGGTTTATCCTCATTGCTGCACAGAAGAATTATGTCCTTGATGCACCGCTAGGTGACAAACCTATTGCAGGAGCAGATGCAGATGTTATGAACGTTTGGCTAGCTCAATATGATGACTACTTGATAGTTTAGTGCACCATGCTTAAACGGCTTAGAATCGGGACTTCAAAGACGTTTTGAACATCATGGACCATATGAGATGTTCCAGGAGTTGAAGTTAACATTTCAAGCAAATACCCGAGTTGAGAGATATGAAGTCTCCAACAAGTTCTATAGCTAAAACATGGAGGAGAATAGCCCAAGCAGTGAGCATGTGCTCAGATTGTGTGGGTACTACAATCGCTTGAATCAAGTGGGAGTTAATCTTCCAGATAAAAATAGTGATTGACGGAATTCTCTAGTCACCATCACCAAGTTAGTAGAACTTAGTGATGAACTATAATATGCAAGGGATGACGAAAACAATTCCCAAGCTCTTCGCAATGCAAAAATCGGTGAAGGTAGAAATCAAGAAAAACATCAAGTGTTGATGATTGACAAGACCACTAGTTTCAAGAGAAAGGGCAAAGGGAAGAAGGGGAACTTCAAGAAGAACGGCAAACAAGTTGCTGCTCAAGTGAAGAAACCCAAATCTGAACCTAAGCCTGAGACTAAGTGCTTCTACTGCAAAGTGACTGGTCACTAGAAGTGGAACTACCCCAAGTATTTGGTGGATAAGAAGGATGGCAAAGTGAACAAAGCTATATTTGATATACATGTTATTGATATGTACTTTACTAGTGTTTATAGCAACCCCTCGGTATTTGATACTGGTTCAGTTGCTAAGAGTAGTAACTCGAAACGGGAGATGCAGAATGAACAGAGACTAGTTAAGGGTGAAGTGACGATGTGTGTTGGAAGTGGTTCCAAGATTGATATGATCATCATCGCACACTCCCTATACTTTTGGGATTAGTGTTGAACTTAAATAAGTGTTATTTGGTGTTTGCGTTGAGCATGAATATGATTTGATCATGTTTATTGCAATACGATTATTCATTTAAGTAAGAGAATAAATTGTTGTTCTGTTTACATGAATAAAACCTTATATGGTTACACACCCAATGAAAATGGTTCGTTGGATCTCGATCGTAGTGATACACATATTCATAATATTGAAACCAAAAGATGCAAAGTTAATAATGATGGTGCAATTTATTTGTGGCACTGCCGTTTAGGTCATATTGGTGTAAAGCGCATGAAGAAAATCCATGCTGATGGGCTTTTGGAATCACTTGATTATGAATCAGTTGATGCTTGCGAACCATGCCTCATGGGCAAGATGACTAAGACTCCATTCTCCGGAACAATCGAGCGAGCAACTGACTTATTGGAAATAATACATACTGATGTATGCGGTCCGACGAGTGTTAAGGCTCACGGCAAGTATCGTTATTTTCTGACCTTCACAGATGATTTGAGCGGATATGGGTATATCTAATTAATGAAACACAAGTCTGAAACATTTGAAAAGTTCAAAGAATTTCAGAGTGAAGTGGAGAATCATCGTAACAAGAAAATAAAAGTTTCTACGATATGACCGCAGAGGTAAAATATTTGAGTTAAGAGTTTGGACTTCAGTTAAAACAATGTGAAATAGTTTCACTACTCACGCCACCTGGAACACCACAGTGTAATGGTGTGTCCGAACGTCATAACCATACTTTATTAGATATGGTGCGATCTATGATGTCTCTTACCGATCTACCACTATCGTTTTGGGGTTATGCATTAGAGACAGCTGCATTCACGTTAAATAGGGACCATCTAAATCCGTTGAGACGACACCCTATGAACTATGGTTTGGCAAGAAACCTAAGCTGTTGTTTCTTAAAGTTTGAGGTTGCAATGCTTATGTGAAAAAGTTTCAATCTGATAAGCTCTAACCCAAATCAGAGAAGTGCGTCTTCATAGGATACCCAAAAGAAAATGTTGGGTACACCTTCTATCACAGATCCGAAGGCAATATATTCGTTGCTTTGAATGGATCCTTTCTAGAAAAGGAGTTTCTCTCGAAAGAAGTGAGTGGGAGGAAAGTAGAACTTGATGAGGTAACTGTACCTGCTCCCTTATTGGAAAGTAGTTCATCACAAAAATCTGTTCCTGTGACTACTACACTGATTAGTGAGGAAGCTAATGATGATGATCATGTAACTTCAGATCAAGTTACTACCGAACCTCGTAGGTAAACCAGAGTGAGATCCGCACCAGAGTGGTACGATAATCCTATTTTGGAGGTCATGTTACTTGACCATGACGAGCCTACGAACTATGAGGAAGCGATGATGAGCCCAGATTCCGCGAAATGGCTTGAGGCCATGAAATCTGAGATGAGATCCATGTATGAGAACAAAGTATGGACTTTGATTGACTTGCTCATTGATCGGCGAGCCATTGAGATTAAATGGATCTTCAAGAGGAAGACGGACGCTGATAGTAGTGTTACTATCTACAAAGATAGAATTGTCGCAAAAGGTTTTCGACAAGTTCAAGGTGTTGACTATGATGAGGGTTTCTCACTCGTATCTATGCTTAAGTCTGTCTGAATCATGTTAGCAATTGCCGCATTTTATGAAATATGGCAAATGGATAAACAAAACTGCATTCCTTAATGGAGTTATTAAAGAAGAGTTGTATATGATGCAACCAGAAGGTTTTGTCGATCCTAAAGGTGTTAACAAATTGTGCAAGCTCCAGCGATCCATCTATGGACTGGTGCAAGCATCTCGGAGCTGGAATATATGCTTTGATGAGTTGATCAAAGCATATAGTTTTATACAGACTTGCGGTGAAGCCTGTATATACAAGAAAGTGAATGGGAGCACTACAACATTTCTGATAAGTATATGGGAATGACATATTGTTGATCGGAAATGATGTAGAATTATTCTGCAAAGCATAAAGGAGTGTTTGAAAGGAGTGTTTCAAAGAAAGACCTCGGTGAAGTTGCTTACATATTAAGCATCAAGATCTATAGAGATAGATCAAAACACTTGATAGGTTTTTTTCATGAGTACATACCTTGACAAGATTTTGAAGTAGCTCAAAATGGAACAGTCAAAGAAAGAGTTCTTGCCTGTGTTGCAAGGTGTGAAATTGAGTAAGACTCAAAGCCCGACCACGGTAGAAGATAGAAATAGAATGAAAGTCATTCCCTATGCCTCAGCCATAGGTTCTATAAAGTGTGCCATGCTGTGTACCAGATCTATTGTATACCCTACACTGTTTTTGGCAAGGAGTACAATAGTGATCTAGGAGTACATCACTGGACAACGGTCAAAATTATCCTTAGTGGGATAAGGATATGTTTCTCGATTATGGAGGTGACAAAAGGTTCATCGTAAAGAGTTACGTCGATACAAGTTTTGACACTGATCCAGATGACTCTATGTCTCAATCTGGATACATATTGAAAGTGGGAGCAATTAGCTAGAGTAGCTCCGTGCAGAGCATTGTTGACATAGAAATTTGCAAAATACGTACGGATCTGAATGTGGCAGACCCGTTGACTAAACTTCCCTCACAAGCAAAACATGATCACACCTTCGTACTCTTTGGGTGTTAATCACATAGCGATGTGAACTAGATTATTGACTCTAGTAAACCCTTTGGGTGTTAGTCACATGACGATGTGAACTATGGGTGTTAATCACATGGTGATGTGAACTATTGATGTTAAATCACATGGCGATGTGATCTAGATTATTGACTCTAGTGCAAGTGGGAGACTGAAGGAAATATGCCCTAGAGGCAATAATAAAGTTATTATTTATTTCCTTATTTCATGATAAATGTTTATTATTCATGCTAGAATTGTATTAACCGGAAACATAATACATGTGTGAATACATAGACAAATAGAGTGTCACGAGTATGCCTCTACTTGACTAGCTCGTTGATCAAAGATGGTTATGTTTCCTAACCATAGACATGAGTTGTCATTTGATTAACGGGGTCACATCATTAGGAGAATGATGTGATTGACTTGACCCATTCCGTTAGCATAGCACTTGATCGTTTAGTTTGTTGCTATTGCATTCTTCATGACTTATACATGTTCCTATGACTATGAGATTATGAACTCCTGTTTACCGGAGGAACACTTTGTGTGCCACCAAACGTCACAACGTAACCAGGTGATTATAAAGGTGCTCTACAGGTGTCTCCAAAGGTACTTGTTGGGTTGGCGTATTTCGAGATTAGGATTTGTCACTCCGATTGTCGGAGAGGTATCTTTGGGCCCACTCGGTAATGCACATCACTATAAGCCTTGCAAGCATTGCAACTAATGAGTTAGTTGCGGGATGATGTATTACGGAACGAGTAAAGATACTTGCCGGTAACGAGATTGAACTAGGTATTGAGATACCAACGATCGAATCTCGGGCAAGTAACATACCGATGACAAAGGGAACAACGTATGTTGTTATGCGTTCTGACCGATAAAGATCTTCATAGAATATGTAGGAACAAATATGGGCATCCAGGTCCCGCTATTGGTTATTGACAAGAGAGGTGTCTCGATCATGTCTACATAGTTCTTGAATCCGTAGGGTCCGCACGCTTAACGTTCGTTGACGATATAGTACTATGAGTTATGTATGTTGGTGACCGAATGTTGTTCGGAGTTTTGGATGAGATCACAGATATGACGAGGAACTCCGGAATGGTCCGGAAGTAAAGATTGATATGTGGATAGTAGTGTTTGATCTCCGGAAGGGTTCCGGAATTCACCAGAAGGGGTTCCGGATGTTTCCCGAAATGTTTGGGCACGAGAACACTTTATCTGGGCCAAAGGGGAAAGCCCACGAGGCTTTTGGAAAGTGCAAAAGGAAGTTTTGCGGAGACCAGAGGCTAGACGCCAGGAACCCTGGCGTCTAGGGGGTAGACGCCGGGAACCCTGGCGTCTAGCCCTGGAGTCCGAGAAGGACTCTTGCCTTTCGGGTGAAACCGACTTTGAGGAGGCTTTTACTCCAAGTTTCGACCCCATGGCTCAACATATAAATAGAGGGGTAGGGCTAGCACCAAAGACACATCAAGAAACACCAAGCCGTGTGCCGGCAACCCCGTCTCCTCTAGTTTATCATCCGTCATAGTTTTCGTAGTGCTTAGGCGAAGCCCTGCGAAGATTGTTCTTCACCAACACCGTCACCACGCCGTCGTGCTGCCGGAACTCATCTACTACTTCGCTCCTCTTGCTGGATCGAGAAGGCGAGGACGTCACCGAGCCGAACGTGTGCAGAACTCGGAGGTGCCGTGCTTTCGGTACTTGGATCGGTCGGATCATGAAGACGTATGACTACATCAACCGTGTTGATACAACGCTTCTGGGAACGGTCTACGAGGGTACGTAGACAACGCTCTCCCCTCTCCTTGCTATGCATCACTGTCGGTGTCAAAACCGGCGGATCTCGGGTAGGGGGTCCCAAACTGTGCGTCTAGGCCGGATGGTAACAGGAGGCAGGGAACACGATGTTTTACCTAGGTTCGGACCCTCTTGATGGAGGTAAAACCCTACGTCCTGCTTGATTAATATTGATGATATGGGTAGTAAAAGAGTAGATCTACCACGAGATCAAGGAGGCTAAACCCTGGAAGCTAGCCTATGGTATGATTGTTGTATATGGAGTTGATCGCCTACGGACTAGAACCCTCCGGTTTATATAGACACCGGATAGGGTTAGGGTTACACAGAGTCGGTTACAATGGTAGGAGATCTTGAATATCCGCATCACCAAGCTTGCCTTCCACGCCAAGGAAAGTCCCATCCGGACATGGGACGAAGTCTTCAATCTTGTATCTTCATAGTCCAGGAGTGCGGCTGAAGGTATAGTCCAGCTACCCGAACACCCCCTAATCCAGGACTCCCTCAGTAGCCCCTGAACCAGGCTTCAATGACGACGAGTCCGGCGTGCAAATTGTCTTCGGCAGTGCAAGGCGGGTTCCTCCTCCAAGTCCTTCATAGAAGATTGTAAACACCAAGAGTAATGTTCGGCTCTGCAAAATAAGCTTCCACATATCGCCATAGAGAGAATAATATTAACACAAATCAAAACTGCTGACGTATTCCGCAGTGTGTCATCACACTACGGCCAAGTCCTTTACTTGAATCGTTTTTACTTTTCCACCTCAGCATGTTTTGCGAGGCGGTTTCCTTGGCACGTCTTGTCAAAGCAGAGATCGTGTACCCCCTTTACGAGATTCTCATCAATACGGACGTGGGTAACCCAACCGTGCCATTTATCACGGCGCTTGGGAGGCAAGCGAGTTTTACTAGGCTGGTGGGGACGCACAACCGCATCCGCCCATATAAGGGGATAAGGATCCACCTTTTTACCTACACCTTCTTCCTCCTTTGCCTATCCATCTCCTGCGCACTCGAGCTCCAGCGCCCAAGCCCGCACTTCCCACCTCAACCTTCTCCTGCAATGTCCGGAGCGGGAGGCAAGTGGATGGTCTCCTCCGCTATGGAGGGCCAAGTCAAGAAGCTAAGGAAGGCCGGATACCTGTCCAAGGACATCGCGCACCGGCTTCCCGAAAAGGGACAGCTTCTCCCCACCCCAAGGCCCTATGAGAGGGTAGTATTTCTCCCCCACTTCCTCCGCGGACTGGGTTTTCCACTCCACCCATTTGTCCAGGGGCTCATGTTCTATTACGGCCTGGATTTCCACGATCTGGCCCCGAACTTCATCCTCAACATCTCGGCGTTTATCGTCGTGTGCGTGGCTTTCCTCCGCGTCCGCCCTCATTTCGGCCTCTGGCTCAAGACCTTCAACGTCAAGCCCAAGGTGGTGCACGGCAGCCAGGTGGAGTGCGGAGGCGCCATGGCGGGCAAGATGGCCAACGTCCTATGGTTCGAGGGCTCTTTTGTGGAGACCCTAAAGGGGTGGCAATCCGGGTGGTTTTACATCACCGAGCCACGCGATCCGAAATGGACCGCAGCCCCCGAGTTCCGATCCAGACCCCCCACGCGGCTTATGTCCTGGAAAGAGACGGACCTGTCGTGGGGTGACGAAAAAGAGGTGACCGGATTGCAAACATGCATCCAGTCCCTGGTGAACAAGCCAATCCGGCTTGTTAGTGTAATCCAGGTTATGCTCGTCCGCCGGATCCTCCCGTGCCAACAACGGGATTTTAATCTGTGGGAGTTCGACCCGGCGCAGCACCAAACCCTTAGCAGGCTCTTCAACACGACGTACGAAGATGCCTGGAAGGTGCTATTTAAGGGCGTCGAGGCTCCCGCATCCGCTTCCGAGGACCGCGGATACAACTCACAGCGTCACGCTAGCGAGGTAAGCTATCTTCACCTTTTATAGGATGTTAAGCTTTCTTCATAGTTTGACTCTATGCGGGATCTAAACTCCCTTACCTTTGACAGGCTTGGCGGGCGATATCCGGACCGATTAACTGTCCGGCTCCGTTGCCCGAAGACCCAGCCCCAGCTCTACTAGTGAAGCTACTAGTTCCGGCGCCTTATGTGGTGCCGGAGAAGAAGGCCAAGAAGAAGAAGACTACAGGGGCTCGAAAGAGTGCCCGCAACGTGGTGGTGTCAGACTCGTCATCCGACGAGTCCGAGACGCCCTCTTCCCATGAAAACGAGGAGGAGGAAGAAGAAAACTCTCCCCCCCAGCGGAGGGAGGAGAGAAGAGGAAGGCTGCCCCAACGGGAGAGGCCGAGGGGTCTAGGAAAAGGAAGACCCCTCCGCCGGACTACTCCCTCGACACCGAAGAGGGCGGAGAGGAGTGGCCAAACAGGGCCAAGCGTCCGGCGAAATCGTAAGTTCGGATATTAGAGTAACTCATGATGTTCCTTTGTTGCACAGCTTTCCCTAATGTCGAACGTAATTATGCAGCCCACCCCGGGCCGAATTCAACAAATCGTCGGGCGGCTCCCTGGACTCATCGGACGTGAACTCAGTTCTGCCCGCTGTCTCCCCCCGCACTGCGGACGACGCCGAAGTGGCGTCGCAACGAGCTCTGGGGCAGCAGGAGGTGGTCCTGGAGGAGCCGCAAGGCGACCTTCCGGACCCCAGGAGTAAAGGGGACAAGACCCCCTAGGGCTCCAAGTCCGGCTTTGTGCCGGACACCGCACCGGAATCTTCAACAGTTCCAGACCGCGGTAGGCTAACTCCTTCCAAGAGGAGCAAGCCTTCTGAGCCGGCGGCCTCCGTCCAACCGGAGGTGCCGGACAATCTGCTTGAGGTGCTTGACGGCGCCTCCATCGACGAGGAGCACCGTACTATTATGAGTACGGTGATCCAGAAGGTTCAGTCTGCCAAGAGCGGACTGACTGAAGCTTGCGCTAGCCTTCTAACAGGCTTCGAGGTAAGTAAAAATATGTAAAAATATTACCGCATAGACAGTAGCCCCTGATGCTCTGTTTGGCGTTCGGAAAGAAAAGCCGAATAGAGGATCTATTAAATATCGCAGGAGTCTAACAAAAAAGAGTCAATATGCATATGCAGGCTTCGCTGCTATCCACCGCCGCCTGACTACAGAGGTGGGTGTCCTGAAGCAGGACCTCGAGCGGACCGAGCGAGAGCTCGGCCTTGCCAAGCGGCGGCTCGAGGAGAGAGAAGGTAAGAAATACCTTACAGAAAAAGTGCCTATAAAAAGGCGTGATTACAAAAAAAAATAACAGGATTGTACAACTTATTGTAGGGGCCACGACTGAGGTGGCGACCCTTAAGCAGGCGTTGTCTGAGGCCGAAAAGAAAACGGCCGCGGAGCGCACCGAGCGAGACAGACTTGGGGCTCAGGTCGGCAAGGTGCAGCAAGAGCTTCAGGCTCTCATGAAAAAACATGAGAGTTTGGAGCTTGAGTCAAAGGCGCAAGCATCCGAGCTCGCGACGGCCCTTGAGACTGCCAAGTCTGCCAAGGCCGAAGCCCAAAAGGCTCTCCAAGAGTTGGAGGAGATGAGGAAGATAGCAGTGGGTAAGGCATTCTTCATGCAAAGCAGAAATATAAAAGTAAACTACTTGTTACTTACCCAAATCCGGAGCTCTCTAGGGGCATTCGCAGATCTTCCCCGCAGCGTATCCGATGCCGCCGCATTCTATCGAGCTGAAGAGGGCAGCTCAACGGAGAAGGTGTTCTGGTCTCAGTATTCTGAGGCCGGACACCCTGTGCCTTTGAGCGACCAGCTGAAACAGCTGGTCGAGCTCCACAAGGCGGCCGAACAGGCCATGCAGGGCTTCATAGTTCGACTGTGGCCCGGAGAGGCCCTGCCTGGGAGCTATTTCGGGCTGGTGTGGCGGCTGGTGGAGGCCTGTCCGAGGCTCGAGGTCATCAAGCGCTCTGTCTGCATCGAAGGTGCCCGTCGGGCCCTTGCCCGTGCAAAGGTGCACTGGGGTAAGCTGGACGGTGAGAAGCTTGTGAAGGACGGGCCGCCGCCGGGGAAGGAGCATCGCAAGCCCGAGAACTACTACAAGGATGTTCTTGCAGGTGCCCGCCTTGTGGCGGATGAATGTACCAAGGATGTGATTTTTGAATGAACTCGCTCGTGTTTATCCTGTGCGCTGAAAACTTGTTCATATGCGCTAAGCAATGCTTATTGAATTTAAAATATTACTTTCTGTGCGGCCGTTTATCAAAAATTTGAGAGATGGCCAGTCGTCCGCTTCTGCCCCCATGCCACTAGTGCTGGGGTGTTCGGGATAAACCTGAGCGCTCTTTTTCCCATAGTTGGGTCCTTCGAGGAAGGCGCTCAGCACAACGAACCAGGCAATCGGACTATAATGCTTGAACACTCTCACTTAGCCATAGAACTCTATAATTTTAAATTTCGGCGAAGCCCCTAGTTCGCAAGACCGAGTTCGGGGCGCTATCCACGCCTTGGTCGGACGAAGCGGCATAAGTCTTTAGGGACTCGAAAAACCTCTCGAACAGCGACTAGTCTCTCGCCTCATCATGACAGTCAGTTTTAGCTTTCTCCACTGAGGTGCTTAACCTAGCTGAACCGGGGCACAATCGCAGTGGTTCTCCTAGTGCTACCTTAGCCGATAGAGCGGAACGTAAGGCACCAAAACATAGGAGCCGGGCAAACCCAACTATTGACCCAAATCATGATTCGGAGCCGATGCATATAGTGCTATAAGTTCGGGGTGCCGCACTTGTGAAAGTGTACAGACTTCTCACGCCATAATGAGGGGTACTGAAGCCCCTGGCGTGTTTGCCGTACCATGGTGTACGGGTGCAATCATGTCATTTAATAAACATATATGTGAAAAGAGGATAATGCAAAAAATAGACAAAAAGCTAAGCATTGTTTATAGAGAGGCTATTTATCAAAGCCGAACAATACAAATAGTGCGGTAAGCAAAAGATATTGGACTATTCAGTATGTCCTGACCAGGGGCAGGCCACGGAATTGTATTTGAAACAGGTATACCACTCGTAATAGAGACCACCTGGGAGTTCCATAATGCGGCATGGCTTGTCTGCCTCCCTGGATCTTGCATCGTTTGTGCGGCAGTCGAATTGCCGAACAGGTCGTCCGAAGTATAGAGTCCTGAAAGTAAGAAAAAATAAAAAAAAAGAATCCGGCAGCCCCTAGTACGTTTTAAGCCGTATTTTGGGCGTGCCGTTATTGTGCCCCTTCCCCTGTGCCCATGGTATTTCAAGGGCGTAGTTATGTACGCGAGGTACTGGTTTCGCTATGTCGCGAAAGCTGGGGTTGGGGCCGCATTGCTACGCTTGCTCAGAGTGTGCCAGGCGGTCCTGCTGTGGGTTACTCCGGGCGCGCTTGGCAGTGTCTGGCTTTTTAATGGCCGGACTAGAGAATTGCCTGAGAAGGCTACTTTGTACCTCCGCTGCGAGAGCCGCCGTATGCTCCTCCGTACGGAGGGAGCGTTCGGTGTTTCCGTTGACCGTAATTACTCCTCGAGGGCCTGACATCTTGAGCTTGAGATACGCGTAGTGCGGCACCGCATTGAACTTTGCGAATGCGGTTTGTCCGAGCAGGGCGTGATAGCCACTGCGAAACGGGACTATATCGAAGATTAACTCTTCGCTTCGGAAATTTTCTAGGGATCCGAAGACCACGTCAAGTGTTACTGAGCCTGTACAGTTGGCTTCTACACCTGGTATAACGCCTTTAAAGGTCGTTCTTGTGGGCTTAATCCTTGAGGGATCTATGCCCATTTTCCGCACTGTATTCTGATAAAGCAGGTTCAGGCTACTGCCGCCGTCCATGAGGACTCTTGTGAGATGAAATCCGTTGATGATTGGGTCGAGAACCAATGCGGCGAAGCCGCCATGACGGATGCTAGTGGGATGGTCCCTTCGATCAAAAGTGATCGGGCAAGAGGACCATGGGTTGAACTTTGGGGCGACTGGCTCCATCGCGTATACGTCCCGTAGCGCACGCTTCTGCTCCCGCTAGGGAATGTGGGTTGCGTATATCATGTTCGCCGTCCGCACTTGTGGGGGAAAGCCGTTCTGTCCATTATTGTTCGGCGGCTTGGGCTCCTCATCGTCGCTGTGCAGCCCCTTGTCTCTGTTTTCGGCCCTTAACTTGCGTGCCTGCTTCAACACCCAACAATCCCTGTTAGTGTGATTGGCTGGCCTTTCGGGGGTGCCATGTATCTGGCACAAGCGATCGAGTATTCGGTCCAAACTGGACGGGCCCTGAGTATTCTTTTTGAATGGCTTTTTCCGCTGACCGGATTTGTAGCCTTTGAATCCGGCACTGACTGCCGTGTCTTCATTGCTGTCGCTGTTAACGCGGCGTTTTTGCTTATTCCGACGTGTCCTGCCACTTTTGTCCTTGGTATCCGAATTACCAGGGTTCTTTGATAAGTTGTTACTACAAGCTAGCCAGCTATCTTCTCCCGCGCAAAAGCGGGTCATGAGTGTCGTGAGGGCTGCCATGGATTTTGGCTTTTCCTGTCCTAGATGCCGGGCAAGCCGCTCGTCACGGATGTTATGCTTGAAGGCTGCTAGGGCCTCTGCATCCGGACAGTCGACTATCTGGTTTTTCTTTGTTAGGAACCGTGTCCAGAATTGTCTGGCCGATTCCTCTGGCTGCTGAATTATGTGGCTTAAGTCGTCGGCATCCGGCTGTCGCACGTAAGTGCCCTAGAAGTTGTCGAGGAATGTTGCTTCCAGGTCCTTCCAAGAACCGATTGAGTCTGCTAGCAAGCTGTTAAGGCAATGCCGGGCCGGTCCTTTAAGTTTGAGCGGGAGGTATTTGATGGCGTGTAGATCATCGCCACGTGCCATGTGGATGTGAAGGAGATAATCCTCGATCCATACCGCCAGATCTGTTGTGCCATCGTATGATTCGATGTTTACGGGTTTGAAACCCTCTGGGATTTTATGATCCATTACTTCATTCGTGAAGCATAGCGGGTGTGCGGCGCCTCTGTACTGGGCTATATCACGACGCAGCACAGAAGAGCTATGTCTGTTGTGTTCGGCCCGGCCGGATTTGTTGTATCCGGAGTGAAGATCATTGTCACATGACGTAGGGCGCCTGCGCGATCCGTAGATCGATCTTGTTTGTCTTGCCTTATCCTCCAGTATGTCTTGCAGGTCGGGCGTATTTTCCCGTGCCTTAGTTGAGCGGCGTCGGGGCATGGCTTGAATGGAGGGCCGAGAGGCCTCTCTATCGCGGCCGCGAGGTGGCCGGTCTGCCATGTCATGCGCTGGTGATGTAGGTGCTTCCTCCTCTGATCGGGGTAGCGGCCTGCGCTTCGGGTAACTCTTGGAGGGGCGTTCGAGTTTATACTCTTCGGCCGCAAGGACTTCAGTCCATCTGTCAGCTAGTAAATCTTGGGCAGCTCTAAGCTGTTGCTGCTTTTTCTTGAGGCTGCTTGCCGTGGCTAAAAGCCTGCATTTAAAACACTCTTGTTCGGCGGGGTCTGATGGTATGACGAATTCGTCGTCATCAAGGCTTGCCTCGTCTTCGGAGGGAGGCGTATAGTTATCATCCTCGACCTCTCGGTCTGCCGCTCTCTCATGAGGGTTGTCTTCTCCATCTTCCTATGCCGAATCTTGCTGAGGTGGGTGTTCTTCGGTGCTATCCGGGGTAGTATTATCTCCTGTGCCGGAATCACCGTTTTTGCTTTGGCGGGATTTAGAGCGGCGCCGCTGACGCCGGCACTTTGACTGTTTCTTGGGGGCGTCATCCCCCACAGTTCCATCGCCATCTCCATCTTTTGGAGTATCCACCATATATATGTCATATGACGAGGTGGCCTTCCAGCGCCCTACAGGTGCTGGTTCCTGTTCGTCTCCTACATCGTCGTCCATGACGTCGATGTCTTCGGAGCTGAAGTCAAGCATGTCGGTTAGATTGTCGACAGTGGCTACAAAGTGGGTGGTGGGTGGGCTTTGAATTTCCTCATCATCCGTATCCCACCCTCGCTGACCGTAGTCCGGCTAGGGTTCTCCTGATAAAGAGAGAGACTTAAGAGAATTCAGGATGTCGCCAAAAGGCGAATGCTGAAAGATGTCTGCGGGGGTGAACTCCATTATCGGCGCCCAATCGGATTCGATTGGCAGGGGCGCGGGGGGTTCGGAGTCCGGGGAGGAGTCCAGATCCTCGGAGTCACGGGTCGTGCAGAGTAAGGGGCTAGCGTTCGGCTCGATCGCTTTTGGCATCGCAGCCCCCGAGGTGACGTCCAACTGCTCATCCTCGATTGGCGCAATAGGCTCCGAGTTAGGGGTCGGAACCGATGCGTGTGCGGCCTCCAGGACACTGTCCGGGGGCAGAGCTAGATCATGCCTCTCGAGATAGTTCGGCGCGCTTGGCCGTGGCTCGAGTCCGTCGAAGATCAAGTCTCCGCGGATGTCAGACGTGTAGTTTAAGCTTCCAAACCTGACTTGATGGCCAGGGGCGTAGCTTTCGATCTGCTCGAGGTGGCCAAGCGAATTGGCCCGTAGAGCAAAGCCGCCGAAGACGAAGATCTGTCCGGGGAGCAAAGTCTCACCCTGGACCGGATCATTGTTGATGATCAAAGGAGCCATCGGGCCTAAAGGCGACGACACAGAGGAACTCTCAATGAAAGCACCAATGTCGGTGTCAAAACCGGCGGATCTCGGGTAGGGGTCCCGAACTGTGCGTCTAGGCCGGATGGTAACAGGAGGCAGGGAACACGATGTTTTACCCAGGTTCGGGCCCTCTTGATGGAGGTAAAACCCTACGTCTTGCTTGATTAATATTGATGATAGGGGTAGTAAAAGAGTAGATCTACCACGAGATCAAGGAGGCTAAACCCTAGAAGCTAGCCTATGGTATGATTGTTGTATATGGAGTTGATCGCCTACGGACTACAACCCTCCGGTTTATATAGACACCGGATAGGGTTAGGGTTACACAGAGTCGGTTACAATGGTAGGAGATCTTGAATATGCACATCGCCAAGCTTGCCTTCCACGCCAAGGAAAGTCCCATCCGGACACGGGTCGAAGTCTTCAATCTTGTATCTTCATAGTCCAGGAGTCCGGCTAAAGGTATAGTCTGGCTACCCGAACACGCCCTAATCCAGGACTCCCTCAATCACCATGATCCTGCGTGTGCGTAGGAAATTTTTGAAATTACTACGTTCCCCAACAATCCGTACTGCCAAGCTTGCCTTCCACGCCAAGGAGAGTCCCATCCGGACACAGGACGAAGTCTTCAATCTTGTATCTTCATAGTCCAATAGTCCGGCCAAAGGATATAATCTGGCTGTTCGAATAACCCCTAATCCAGGACTCCCTCAGTAGCCCCTGAACCAGGCTTCAATGACGATGAGTCCGGTGTGCAGATTGTCTTCGGCATTGCAAGGCGGGTTCCTCCTCCGAATACTTCATAGAAGATTTTGAACATGAGGATCGTGTCCGGCTCTGCAAAACAAGTTCCACATACAACCGTAGAGAGAATAATATTTTCACAAATCTAATCTGCCGACGCATTTCGTAGTGTGACATCACACCATAGCCAGGTCACCATTCTAATCATTTTTCACAACCAACCTCAGCGTGTTTCGCGAGGCGGTTTCCTTGGCACGTCTTGTCGAAGTAGAGATCGTGTCCCCTTATTACGAGATTCCCATCAATACGGACGTGGGTAACCCAACCGCGCCATCAATTACGACGCTTGGGGGATAAGCGAGTTTTACCAGGCTGGTTGGGGCGCATAGTTTCGTCCGCCCTTATAAAGGGATAAGGGTTCACCTTTTTCTACCCACGCCTTCTTCCTCCTTGCTCATCCATTCTCGCGCACTCGAGCTCCAGCGCCCAAGTCCACATCCTTCTCCTCAACCCTCTCCAAACATGTCCAGAGCGGGAGGCAAGTGGATGGTCTCCTCCATCACGGAGGGAGACATCAAAAAGCTACGCGGGGCCGAATACTTAGCCGCGGATATCACGCACCGGCTGCTAGCTGCGGGGCAGATCGTCCCTACCCCGGAACCTTACGAAAGGGTGGTTTTGCTCACCCACTTCATCCATGGACTGGGGTTTCCCCTCCATCCATTCGTCCGCGACCTTATGTTCTATTATGGGCTGGACTTCCATGATCTGTCCCCGAATTTCATCCTCAACATCTTGGCGTTCATCGTCGTGTGCGAGGCTTTCCTCCGCACCCGGCCCCACTTCGGCCTGTGGCTGAAGACCTTCAATGTCAAACCGAAGGTAGTAGGCGGC
Source organism: Triticum dicoccoides (assembly GCF_002162155.2). Taxonomy (NCBI): domain Eukaryota; kingdom Viridiplantae; phylum Streptophyta; class Magnoliopsida; order Poales; family Poaceae; genus Triticum; species Triticum dicoccoides. The sequence goes on from NC_041384.1 coordinate 436,788,765, forward strand.
CAACAAGCGGAATGCGGCGGAGCCATGGTGGGAAAAATCCCAACGTTACATGGCTCGAGGGCTCCTACGTGGAGACCATAAAGGGGTGGCAATCGGGGTGGTTCTACATCACCGAGGCGCGCGACACCAACTGGGTGGCGGCCCCCAAGTTTCGATCCTGAATCCCCACGCGGCTCACTTCCTAGAAGGAGAAGGGCATGTCCTGGGGCTCATCGGTGGAGCTGGACGGACTCCAAAAGTGTATCCGGAACATGATAGGCAAGAAACTCAAGCTTGTCAACATAGTCTAGGTCATGCTCTTCCACCGGATCCTCCCGTGTCAACGACGGGCTTTCAACTTATGGGAGTTCGACCCGGCCCAGCACCAGACTCTACGCGAGCTCTTCGACACGATGCATAAGGACGTCTGGAAGGTGCTGTTCAAGGGCGCCGAGGCCCCCCCTCCCCTTACCGAGGACCGCGGGCTAAGCGCGACGCGCCCTGCGAATCCGGTAAGTTCTGTACACCTCGTAGGGTATTTATTTTCGACAGTTTAACCACGTGCAGGGTCTGAGCTCCCATGCCTTTGACAGGACTGGGTGGAGACATCGGAGCAGATTGACTGTCCGGCCCCTCTGCCCGAAGACCCTGCAGATGCTCTCCTGACGGAGATGCGGACTCCAGCTCCTTATGAGATGCCGGAGAAGAAGATCAAGAAGAAGGCCATGGGAACCCAAAAGAGTTCCCGGCGCCAGGTGGTATCGGACTCATCGTCCGATAACTCCGAGATGCACTCCTCCCGTGAAAACGAGGAGGAGGAAGATGACGGTTCTCCCCCTCCAGCTGGGGGAGACAGGAAAAGGAAGGCCGCCCCAACCGGGGAGGCCCGAGGGTCCAAGAAGGGAAGGACTCTCCTTCCGGACTGTTCCACCACTGCCACCGACAACAAAGACGAGTGGCTACTTAGGGCCAAGCCCCTGGCGAAGTCGTAAGTATTCGGATACCAGAGTAACTCATAGCATACTTTTATTGCACTGCTTCTCCTAACGTCGAATATGATCATGCAGTCCGCCCCGAGCCCGCGTCGACGCATCCTCGTCGGACGGTTCCTTGGACTCGTCGGATATGAATAGCGAGTCACTTCCAACCGCCTCCTCTCCTCGCCCTACAGACAATGTCGAGGTATTGTCTCAAGGGGTACCGAACTGAGGGGAGGTAGTCGTGGAGGCGCCTCAAGGCGACCTTCCGGACTTCAGGCGCAAAGGGAGCAAGACTCCCAAGGGCTCCAAGTTCGGCCCTCAGCCTAACACCGCGTCGGAACCTCCAGTGGTTTCGGACTCCGGCAGGCGGCCCCCTGCCAAGAGGGGCAAGCCACCCGTGTCAGTGACCTCTGTCTATCCAGAGGCACTGGACAACCTGCTGGGAGTGCTTCGCGGCGCTTCCATCGACGAAGAGAGTGCGGTGATCAAGAAGGTTCAGTCTGCCAAGAGCGGACTAACTGAAGCCTGTGCCAGCCTTCTAACAGGCTTTGAGGTAAGTATTTAAGATATAGGAAAATATTACCGCATAGACAGTAGTCCCTGATGCTCTGTTTGGTGTTCACAAAGAAAGGCCAAATAGAGGATCAAATAATATCTGCAGGAGTCTAATACAAGTATGTCTATATGCGTATGCAGGCTTCGCTGCTGACCTTTGCCGCACTGACTGCGGAGGTCACCGCACTGAAGCAGAACCTCGAGCAGTCCGAGAAAGAACTCGGCCTTACCAAGAGGCAGCTCGAGGAGAACAAAGGTAAGTAATACCTTATATATATAAGATGTGGTTGCAAAATGATAGGATCATCATGGATGTGCCAGGGGCCACGACCGAAGTGGTGACCCTGAAGCGAGCGCTATCCGAGGCCGAAAAAAAGCGGCCGAGGAGCGCACCGAGCGGGAGAAACAAGAGGCACGGGTGGGCGAGGTGCAGCAAGAGCTTCAGGCTCTCGTGAAGAAGCACGAGACTTTTGAGCTTGACTCAAAGACGCGAGAGTCCGAGCTTGCCGCGGCCCTCAAGAGCACAAAGCATGCCAAGGCTGAAGCCCAAAAGGCCCTCTAGGAAATTGAGGTGATGAGGAAGATAGCGGCGGGTAAGGCATTCATTATGCAAAGCGAGCATGTGAAAGTAAATTACTTGTTACTTACCCGAGTCCCGAGCTCTCCAGGAGCATTCGCAGATTTGCCCCGCAGCGTGTCGGATGCCGCAAAGTACTACCAGGCCGAGGAGGGAAGTTCGATGGAGAAGTTGTTCTGGTCTCAGTATACTGGGACTGAAAACCCGATGCCTGTGAGCGACCAGCTAAAGCAACTGGTCGAGCTGCACAAGGCGACCGAACAAGCCATGAGGGGCCTTATAGTCCGGATGTGGCCTGGCGACTCGCTTACCAACAACTACTTTGTCCTGGTGAGGCGGCTTATGGATGCCTGCCCATGGATGGAAGTCATAAAGCGATCCGTCTGCATCGAAGGTGCACGCCGGGTTTTTGCCCGTGCGAAGGTGCATTGGGCCAAGATGGACACCGAGAAGCTGGTGAAGGAGGGGCCGCCGCAGGGCAAGGAGCATCGCCACCCTGAAATGTATTATGAGGCTGTCCTGAAGGGTGCCCGTCTTGTGGCGGACGAGTGTGCGAAGGATGTAATTTTTGAATGAACTTGCTCGTGTGATCCTGTATTATGAAAACTTGTTCATATGCGCTATGCAATGCTTGTTTGATTTAAAATATTACCTTCTGTGCGATTGTTTATCAAATCTAAGAGATGGCCAGTCGTCGGCTTCTGCCCCCATGCCACGAGTGCTGGGGTGTTCGGGATAAATCTGAGCACTCTTTTTCCCATTTTTGGGTCCTTCGAGGGAGGTGCTCAGCACAACGAACAAGGCAATCGGACTATAATTCTTTATCACTCTCACTTAGCCATAGAAGTCTACAATTTTAAATTTTGGCGAAGCCCCTAGTATTCGGAAGGCCGAATTCAGGGGCGCTATACACGCCTAAGCCGGACAAAGCCGACTCCTCGCCCTAAGCGGCATAAGTCTTTAGGGACTCAAGACCTCTCGAACAGCGACCAGCGCTCGCCTTATCATGAGAGTCAGTTTTAGCTTTCTCTACTGAGGTGCTTGGCCAGATGAACCGGGGCACAATCGCAGTAGTTGTCCCAGTGCTACCTTAGCCGATATAGCGGAACGTAAGGTACCAAAACATGGGAGTCGGACAAACCCAACTATTGACCCAAGACATGATTCGGAGCCGATGCATATAATGCTATAAGTTCAGGGTGCCGCACTGTCGAAAGTGTTCAGACTTCTCACGCCGTATTATGGGGTACGCTTAAGCCCCTGGCGTATTGGCCGTACCAGAGTGTACGGGTGCTGAATGTCATGAATGAACATATATATAAAAAAGAATAAAGAATGCTATAATAGACTAGTGCTATGCATTGTTTATTCAAAAAGGCGCGTCGAAGCATAATGATACAAGTAGTGCGATAAGCAAAAAGTAGGACTATTTGACATGTCCCCTCCGAGGGCAAGCTGCGGAATGGTATTTAAAGTAGGTATTTTACTCGTTATCAAAGACCACCTGGGGGTTCCATGGTGCGACGTAGCTTTCTGCCTCCTTGGTTGTTGTATCGTGTGTCCAGCAATTGTACTGCCGGACGGGGTTTCCAGAGAGTAAAGTCCTGAAAGAGAGAAAAAATAACAAAGCGGGAAGCCCCTAGTGCGGTTGAGCCGCGTTTTGGGGCGTGCCGTAGTCGTGCCCCCCACCTATGCCCATGGTATTTTCAATGCGTAATTATGTATGTGTGGCATGGATTTCGCCGTCTGGCTGGGACTGGGGTGGGGGCCGCATTGCTATGCAAGCTCGGAATGTGCCAGGCGGTCTTGTTGTAGATTACTTCGGGTGCGCTTGACGGTGTCCGGGTGTTTAATGACCGAACTGGTGGATTGCTTGAAGAGGCTGCTTTGTGCTTCTGCTGCGAGGGCCGCAGTGTGCTCCTCCGTGTGGAGAGAGCGCTCTGTGTTTCCATTGACTGTGATGACCCCCCGAGGTCCTGGCATCTTGAGCTTGAGGTATGCATAATGCGGTACCGCATTGAATCTCGCAAATGCAGTTCGCCCGAGCAGTGCATGATAGCCACTGCGGAACGAGACTATATCGAAGATTAACTCCTCGCTTCAGAAGTTATACGGGGATCTGAAGACCACTTCCAGTGTGACTAAGCCTGTGCAATGGGCCTCTACACTTGGCATGACGCCTTTGAAGGTCGTTTTTGTGGGTTTGATCCTTGAGGGGTCTATACCCATTTTGCGCACTGTGTCCTGATAAAGCAGGTTCAGGCTGCTGCCGCTGTCCATAAGGACTCGAGTGAGGTGAAATCCGTCGATGATTGGGTCTAGGACCAGTGCGGCGAATCCGCCATGACAGTTACTAGTGGAGTGGTCCCTGCGATCGAAGGTGATCGGACAGGAGGACCATGGGTTGAACTTTGGGGCGACTGGCTCCAACACATATACGTCCCTTAGCGCACGCTTCCGCTCCCTCTTGGGGATGTGGGTTGCCTATATCATGTTCACCGTCCGCACTTGTGGGAGAAACCTCTTCTGTCCTCCGGTGTTCGGCGGCGGGGGCTCCTCCTCGTCATCGCTATGTAACTCCTTATCTTTGTTTTCGGCATTTATCTTGCCGGCCTTCTTGAACACCCAACATTCCCTGTTGGTGTGGTTGTCTGGCTTGTCGGGGGTGCTATGTATTTGACACGAGCGATCGAGTATACGGTCCAAACTGGACGGGCCCGGAGTGCTTCTTTTGAATGGCTTTTTTCGCTGACCGGGTTTAGAGCCTCTGGCATTGACTGTCGTATCCTCGGTATTGTCGCTGTTGATGCGACGCTTGTGTTTGTTGCGACGTGACCTGCCATTGCTATCCTTGGTATCTGAAGTACCATGGTTCTTTGATATGTTATTGCTTCGAGCCAGCCAGCTGTCCTCTCCCGTGCAAAAGCGGGTCATGAGTGTCGTCAGGGCTGCCATAGATTTCGACTTTTCCTGGCCAAGGTGCCGGGCGAGCCACTCGTCGCGGATGTTGTGCTTAAAAGCTGCTAGGGCCTCTGCATCCGGACAGTCGACGATTTGATTTTTCTTTGTCAGGAACTGTGTCCAGAATTGCCTGGCCGATTCCTCTGGCTGCTGAATTATGTGGCTCAAGTCATCGGCATCTGGTGGTCGCACATAAGTGCCCTGGAAGTTGTCGAGGAATGCGGCTTCCAGATCTTCCCAATAGCCAATGGATTCTGCTGGCAGGCTGTTGAGCCAATGCCGAGCTGGTCCTTTGAGTTTGAGTGGGAGGTATTTGATGGCGTGTAGATCGTCACCGCGGGCCATGTGGATGTGCAGGAGGAAGTCCTCGATCCATACCGCAGGATCTGTTGTGCCGTTGTATGATTCGATATTTACAGGTTTGAAACCCTCTGGGATTTGGTGATCCATTACTTCATCTGTGAAGCATAGGGGGTGTGCGGCGCCTCTATACTGGGCTATGTCGCGACGCAGCTCAAATGAGTCTTGTCCGCTGTGTTTGGCCCGACCGGATTTACTTTTACTGTATCCGGCGTGACGGTTATCGTCTCGCATAGTGGCGCACCCTCGTGATCCGTAGATCGATCTTGCGTGTTTTCCTTTGTCCTCCAATACGTCTTGCAGGTCTAGCGTGTTTCCCCGTGCCTTGACATTTTTATTTGAGTGGCGTCGGGGTGCGAGCTGAGCTTTTGGCTGAAATGCCTCTCTGTCCCGGCCACGAGGTGGCCGATCAGCCACGTCATACGCTGGAGATGTAGGTTTTAATGCTTCCTCCTCCAGTCGGGGTAGAAACCTGCGCTTTGGGTAACTCTTTGAGGGGCGTTCGAGTTCATATTCCTCGGCCGCAAGGACTTCAGTCCATCTGTCAGCTAGCAAATCTTGATCAGCTTGAAGCTGTTGTTGCTTTTTCTTAAGGCTATTTGCCGTGGCTATAAGCCGGCGCTTGAAGCGCTCTTGCTCGACGGGATCCTCAGGCACGACAAATTCGTCATTGTCGAGGCTTGCCTCGTCTTCGGAGGGAGGCATGTAATTATCATCCTCCGCCTCTCCATCTGCCGCTCTCTCGGGAGGGCTGGCTTCTCCATCCTCCTGCTCTAAATCTTGTTGGAGGGGATTGTCGTCGTCTTTGGCACTGTCCGGAGTGCTATTATCTCCTGTGCCGGTATGACCGCTTTTGCCTTGGCGAGACTTAGAGCGGCGCCGCTGACGTCGGCGCTTGGGTTGCTTCTTGGAGGGGTCATCCTCCGGTGTTCCGTCGCCATTGCCTTCTTTGGGAGTGTCCACCATATATATATATATCATATGATGAGGTGGCTGTCCAGTGCCCTGTGGGCAGTGGTTCTTGTTCGTCTCCTGCATCGTCGTCCATACCATCGATGTCTTCGGAGTCGAGGTCGAGCATGTCGGTCAAATTGTCGACAGTGGCTACTAAGTGGGTGGTGGGTGGGTGGCGAATTTCTTCATCATCTGCATCCCAATCCTGCCGGGCATAGTTCGTCCAGGATTCTCCTGACAAGGAGAGAGACCTTAATGAGTTCAGTATGTCGCTGAAGGGCGAGTGCTGAAAGATATCCGCGGAGGTGAACTCCATGATCGGCGCCCAGTCGGATTCGATAGGCACGGGCGCAGGCGGTTCAGAGTCCGTGCCCGGGAAAGAATCCAGCAGTTTGGCATCACGACTCTCGCGAAGGGTAAGGTCGATACTCGGCTCGATCGCCGCTGAGAATGCGGCCTCCGTGGCGGGGTCTATCCACCCGTCCATGGATGGCGCAATTGGCTCCGAATTGAGGGTCAGAGCAGTTGCCGGTGCGGTCTCCTGAACAATGTCCGATGGTAGAGCTAAATCATGCTCATCGTGACCGTGCGGCGCACTCGGCAGGGGCTTGAATCCGTCAAAGATCAAGTCTCCGCGGATGTCGGTGATACGTCTCCAACGTATCTATAATTTTTGATTGCTCCATGCTATATTATCTACTGTTTTAGGAAATATTGGGATTTATTATCCACTTTTATATTATTTTTGGGACTAACCTATTAACCGGAGGCCCAGCCTAGATTTGTTGTTTTATGCCTATTTCAGTGTTTCGAAGAAAAGGAATATCAGACGGAGTCGAAACGGAACGAAATCAACTTGAGAAGTTATTTTTGGAAGGAAACACACCTAATGGACTTGGACCCCATGTCAGAAGATACGGGAGCTGCCCACGAGGGTGGGGGCGGGCCCACCCCCTAGGGCGCGCTCCCTGCCTCGTGGGGCCCCCGTGGCTCCCCTGACGTGCTTCTTCTGCCTATATAACTCCATATACGCTAAAACTTCCAGAACACACAATAGATCGGGAGTTCCGCCGCCAAAAGCCTCCGTAGCCACCGAAAACCAATCTAGACCCATTCCGGCACCCTGCCGGAGGGGGCAATCCCTCTCCGGTGGCCATCTTCATCATCCCGGTGCTCTCCATGACGAGGAGGGAGTAGTTCTCCCTCGGGGCTGAGGGTATGTACCCGTAGCTATGTGTTTGATGTCTCTCTCTCTCTCTCGTGATCTTGAGATGATACGATCTTGATGTATCGCGAGCTTTGCTATTATAGTTGGATCTTATGTTTCTCCTCCCCCTCTTCTCTCTTGTAATGAATTGAGTTTCCCCTTTGAAGTAATCTTATTGGATTGAGTCTTTAAAGATTTGAGAACACTTGATGTATGTCTTGCCATGGATATCTGTGGTGACAATGGGATACCGCGTGCCACTTGATGTATGTTAAGGTGACCAACTTGCGGGTTCATGAACCTATGCATAGGGGTTGGCACACGTTTTTGTCGTGATTCTCCGGTAGATCTTTGGGGCACTCTTTGTGGTCCTCTGTGTTGGTTGAATAGATGAATCTGAGATTGTGTGACGCATATCGTATAATCATACCCACGGATACTTGAGGTGACATTGGAGTATCTAGGTGACATTAGGGTTTTGGTTGATTTGTGTCTTAAGGTGTTATTCTAGTACGAACTCTAGGGCTGTTTGTGACACTTATAGGAATAGCCCAACGAATTGATTGGAAAGAATAACTTTGAGGTGGTTTCGTACCCTACCATAATCTCTTCGTTCGTTCTCCACTATTAGTGACTTTGGAGTGACTCTTTGTTGCATGTTGAGGGATAGTTTTATGATCCAATTATGTTAGTATTGTTGAGGGAACTTACACTAGCGAAAGTATGAACCCCAGGCCTTGTTTCAACGCATTGCAATACCGTTTACGCTCACTTTTATCATTCGTTACCTTGCTGTTTTTATAATTTCAGATTACAAATACCTTTATCTACTATCCATATACCACTTGTTTCACCATCTCTTCGCCGAACTAGTGCACCTATACAATTTACCATTGTATTGGGTGTGTTGGGGACACAAGAGACTCTTTGTTATTTGGTTGCAGGGTTGCTTGAGAGAGACCATATTCATCCTACGCCTCCTACGGATTGATAAACCTTAGGTCATCCACTTGAGGGAAATTTGCTACTGTCCTACAAACCTCTGCACTTGGAGGCCCAACAACGTCTACAAGAAGAAGGTTGTGTAGTAGACATCAAGCTCTTTTCTGGCGCCGTTGCCGGGGAGGTGAGTGCTTGAAGGTATATCTTTAGATCTTGCAATCGAGTCTTTTAGTTTCTTGTTTTATCACTAGTTTAGTTTATAAAAGAAAACTACAAAAAATGGAATTGAGTTTGTCTCATACGCTTCATCTTTTTAACATCTTTCGTAAGTATGATGGAAAGGATAATTGTGCTCAAGTGCTAGACGAAGAAATCTATAAAATGGTTGGCACTAAATATTTGAATGATGAGCATGATTGCAATGCTGTTAGTACAAATTATTTGAATATCCATAATACTAATGATGATTGCACTAGTTATGATGAAAATGCCTCCTATAAACATGTCAATTTTTGTGGAGTAGACTGGGTTTGCAAGTACACACCAAATAGGGAATATAGATATTTCAAGAGGCATAAGTACTTAGAAACCAAATTGTTGCAAGAAGAGCTAGATGAATGTGCTGAAAGATTCAATATTTTTCGTGCTCCTTGTGAACTTTGCAATGAACATGGTCATTTAAAGCTCCAATGCTATTTGTTTCATGACCAAGTCGTGTCCAAATATTGTGATAATTTGATTACCCTTGAGCATCATAAAGAGCTTAGCCTTCGTTTGGGTTATGAAGAAATGAAATGCATAACTGAGGATATTCCAAAATTTGCCCTTGATAAAGTTCTTCGTTTTGATCTAGAGAAGATTTATATGTATTGTGCGGTGAATTGCATTGAAAATCCTTATATTGCCAATTACATAAAGAAAAGAAAACAAATAGAAGATGAAGAGAATGCTAACGAAAGGGAAGAGACTTCCCAATATTCTCCTATTATTTATTATGATGAATCAGGTAACGAAGAGGATCCCTCTATTCAACCAATCTCATTAATAAGGAGCTCCAAAAAGAGGATTGAACCCACGCATGATGTGGTGAAGAAGAAGAAAAGAAAAAGGAAGAGAGGTAAAAAGATATCTCTCCCAAATAATGCTGCTCCTATTACTATTGTGCCTCATGAAAATATAATTGTGGAAGATAATGATACTTCTTATGATCTTGAAAATCTTTTTGGCACTTGCTTGGAAGAATATAATAATTGCTATACTATTGGTGCTATCCATGCTATTAATTATGAGAGTGATTATGCTTATGATATGAAAAGGCCCAAGCTTGGGGAAGCTATGTTTGATGAGGATGACATATTTGAGAATATATTTGCTGCAATTAATGTTTGTCCCAAGCTTGGGGAAGCTATGATTAATGAAGATGATATTTTTAGTCTCCCAAGTTTTGATATGCAAGTTTATAATAATGATAGCATGCCTCCTACTTATGATAATTATTGTGATGATACATATGCTATAAAAAGTAGTGATTATATTTATAAAACTTGTCATTATTATGATTACCCCTTCTCTGAATATTAATCTTTTAATGTGGAAACAATTTATAATATTCAAGTCTCTTATGATACTCCCACTATCCTGAAAGAGAAGAATTTTGCTTGTGTGGAGAGTAGTAAATTTTCTATGCTTGTAGATCATGAAAAGAATGCTTTAGGAACTGGTTATATTGTTGAATTCATTCATGATGCTACTGAAAATTATTATGAGGGAGGAATATATGCTTGTAGGAATTGCAATAATATCAAGTTTCCTCTCTATGTGCTTAAAGTTTTGAAGTTATGCTTGTTTTACCTTCCTATGCAAGTTGATTCTTGTTCCCATAAGTTGTTTGTTCACAAAATCCCTATGCATAGGAAGCATGTTAGACTTAAATGTGCTAGTAATATTCTTCATGATGCTCTCTTTATATTTCAATTCTTATCCTTCATTTGAGCATCATTCAAATCATCATGCCTAGCTAGGGGCATTAAACGATAGCGCTTGTTGGGAGGCAACCCAAATTTATCTTAGTTCCTTGCCTTTTGTTCCTGTTTAGTAATAAATAATTCATCTAGCCTCTATTTAGATGTGGTTTTATGCTTTTAATTAGTGTTTGTGCCAAGTAGAACCTTTGGGAAGACTTGGGGAAAGTCTTGTTGATCATGCTGTCAAAAACAGAAACTTTAGCGCTCACGAGAAGTACTGCCATTTTTATTTGGAGAATGCTATTTAGTTAATTATTTTTGCATATGATTAATAGATAAATTCCTCAGGTCCAGCAATTTATTTTATAATTTTATGAGTTCCATAAGTATACGTTTGATCCAGATTACTACAGACTGTTCTGTTTTTGACAGATTCTATTTTTCACGTGTTATTTACTTATTTTGATGAATCTATGGCTAGTAAAAGAGTTTACAAACCATAGAGAAGTTGGAATACAGTAGGTTTAACACCAATATAAATAAAGAATGAGTTCATTACAGTACCTTGAAGTAGTGTTTTGTTTTCTTTCGCTAACGGAGCTTACGAGTTCTCTGTTAAGTTTTGTGTTGTGAAGTTTTCAAGTTTTGGGTAAAGATTCGATGGACTATGGAATAAGGAGTGGGAAGAGCCTAAGATTGGGGATTCCCAAGGCACCCCAAGGTAATATTCAAGGACAAACAAGAGCCTAAGCTTGGGAATGCCCCTGAAGGCATCCCCTCTTTCGTCGACTTCTATCGGTAACTTTACTTGGAGCTATATTTTTATTCACCACATGATAGGTGTTTTGCTTGGAGCGTCAATTTATTTTGTTAGGGTTTGCTTGCTGTTATTTAGAACAATGTTTTGCATCTTTTATTCAAATAAAAGTGGCATTGATAGTCTTTACTATGCCTATGTTGCAAGTCTTCATGTTGCTGTTTGAAAACAGAAAGTTTACCGCTGTTGCAATAATTCCCTAGAAAAGTCAGAATGTGATAAAATGTTGAAACCTTTTGCATATTAACCTATGATAAATTTAATACAGTGGGAATTTTCTTTCATAATTTTTCGAGCTAGGGAAGTATGGATGTTGCAGCATTCTTTACAGACTATCCTGTTTAGGCAGATTGCTGTTATGTTTGCATTGTTTGCATATGTTTGCTTCTTTAATGATTCTATTTGAGGATAGGACTATTAAATATTCAGAGGCATTTAGTATGAAATGTTGAATAATAATTTAGTTATTTACTACAGTAGAGTATGATAAGGTTTTGGCAATGGTTTATACTAACTTATGTCACGAGTCCTTGTTGAGTTTTGTGTGGATGAAGCTTTTGAGATTTAGGGAGACCTTGATATGAGAGGAATTAAGGAGACACAAAAGCTCAAGCTTGGGGATGCCCAAGGCACCCCAAGATAATATTTCAAGAAGTCTCAAGCGTCTGAGCTTGGGGATGCCCCGGTTGGCATCCCACCTTTCTTCTTCAACAACTATCGGTTAGTTTCGGTTGATCCTAAGTTTTTGTTTCTTCACATGATGTTTGCCATTCTTAGAATGTCATTTTATTTTGCTTTGCTTGCTGTTTGAATAGAATACCAAGATCTGAAATTATTAAATGTTAGAGAGTCTTCACATAGTTGCATAATTATTCAACTACTCATTGATCTTCACTTATATCTTTCTGAGTAGTTTGTCATTTGCTCTAGTGCTTCACTTATATCTTTTAGAGCATGGTGGTAGTTTTATTTTGAAGAAATAGATGAACTCTCATGCTTCACTTATATTATTTTGAGAGTCTTAAATAGCATGGTAATTTGCTTAAAATCCTAACATGCTAGGTATACAAGATTAATAATAAAATTCTCTTATGAGTGTGTTGAATACTAAGAGAAGTTTGATACTTGATGATTGTTTTGAGATATGAGGATGGTAATATTAGAGTCATGCTAGTTGAGTAGTTGTGAATTTGAGAAATACTTGTGTTAGAGTTTGTGATTCCCGTAGCATGCACGTATGGTGAACCGTTATGTAACGAAGTCGGAGCATGATTTGTTTATTGATTGTCTTCCTTATGAGTGGCGGTCGGGGACGAGCGATGGTCTTTTCCTACCAATATATCCCCCTAGGAGCATGCGCGTAGTACTTTGTTTCGATAACTAATAGATTTTTGCAATAAGTATGTGAGTTCTTTATGACTAATGTTGAGTCCATGGATTATACACACTCTCACCCTTCCACCATTGCTAGCCTCTCTAGTACCGCGCAACTTTCGCCGGTACCATAAACCCACCATATACCTTCCTCAAAACAGCCACCATACCTACCTATCATGGCATTTCCATAGCCATTCCGAGATATATTGCCATGCAACTTTCCACTGTTCCGTTTATTATGACACGCTTCATCATTGTCATATTGCTTAGCATGATCATGTAGTTGACATTGTATTTGTGGCAAAGCCACCGTTCATAATTCTTTCATACATGTCACTCATGCATCGTTGCACATCCCGGTACACCGCCGGAGGCATTAGAGTCATATCTTGTTCTAAGTATCAAGTTGTAATCCTTGAGTTGTAAGTAAATAAAAGTGTGATGATCATCATTATTAGAGCATTGTCCTAGTGAGGAAAGATGATGGAGACTATGATTCCCCCACAAGTCGGGATGAGACTACAGACGAAAAATAAATAAAAGAGGCCAAAGAAGCCCAAATAAAAAAAAGAAAGAAAAGAGGCCATAAAAAAGAGAAAAGGCCCAAATAAAAGAATAAAAAAATGAGAGAAAAAGAGAGAAGGGACAATGCTACTATCCTTTTACCACAGTTGTGCTTCAAAGTAGCAGCATGATCCTCATGATAGAGAGTCTCCTATGTTGTCACTTTCATATACTAGTGGGAATCTTTCATTATAGAACTTGGCTTGTATATTCCAATGATGGGCTTCCTCAAAATGCCCTAGGTCTTCGTGAGCAAGCAAGTTGGATGCACACCCACTAGTTTCTTTTGTTGAGCTTTCATATACTTATAGCTCTAGTGCATCCGTTGCATGGCAATCCCTACTCACTCACATTGATATCTATTGATGGGCATCTCCATAGCCCGTTGATACGCCTAGTCGATGTGAGACTATCTTCTCCCTTTTTGACTTCTCCACAACCACCCTTCTATTCCACCTATAGTGCTATATTCCTGGCTCACGCTCATGTATTGCGTGAAGATTGAAAAAGTTTGAGAACATCAAAAGTATGAAACAATTGCTTGGCTTGTCATCGGGGTTGTGCATGATTTAAATATTTTGTGTGGTGAAGATGGAGCATAGCCAGACTATATGATTTTGTAAGGATAGCTTTCTTTGGCCATGTTATTTTGAGAAAACATAATTGCTAAGTTGGTATGCTTGAAGTATTACCATTTTTTATGTCAATATGAACTTTTGTCTTGAATCTTATGGATCTGAATATTAATATCACAAGTAAGAAGAATTACATTGAAATTATGCCAACTAGCATTCCACATCAAAAATTATATTTTTATTATTATTTACCTACTCGAGGACGAGCAGGAATTAAGCTTGGGGATGCTTGATACGTCTCCAACGTATCTATAATTTTTGATTGCTCCATGCTATACTATCTACTATTTTAGGCAATATTGGGCTTTATTATCTACTTTTATATTATTTTTGGGACTAACCTATTAACCGGAGGCCCAGCCCAGATTTGCTGTTTTATGCCTATTTCAGGGTTTCGAACAAAAGGAATATCAGATGGAGTTGAAACGGAATGAAATCAACTGGAGAAGTTATTTTTGGAAGGAAACACACCTGATGGACTTGGACCCCACGTCAGAAGATACAGGAGCTGCCCACGAGGGTGGGGGGCGCGCCCACCCCCTAGGGCGCGCCCCCTGCCTCGTGGGGCCCCCGTGGCTCCCCTGACGTGCTTCTTCTGCCTATATAACTCCATATACGCTAAAACTTCCAGAACACACAATAGATCGGGAGTTCCGCCGCCAGAAGGCTCCGTAGCCACCGAAAACCAATCTAGACCCGTTCCGGCACCCTGCCGGAGGGGGCAATCCCTCTCCTGTGGCCATCTTCATCATCCCGGTGCTCTCCATGACGAGGAGGGAGTAGTTCTCCCTCGGGGCTGAGGGTATGTACCAGTAGCTATGTGTTTGATGTCTCTCTCTCTCTCTCTCGTGTTCTTGAGATGATACGATCTTGATGTATCGCGAGCTTTGCTATTATAGTTGGATCTTATGTTTCTCCTACCCCTCTTCTCTCTTGTAATGAATTGAGTTTCCCCTTTGAAGTAATCTTATCGGATTGAGTCTTTAAAGATTTGAGAACACTTGATGTATATCTTGCCGTGGATATCTGTGGTGACAATGGGATACCGCGTGCCACTTGATGTATGTTAAGGTGACCAACTTGCGGGTTCATGAACCTATGCATAGGGGTTGGCACACGTTTTTGTCGTGATTCTCCGGTAGATCTTTGGGGCACTCTTTGAGGTCCTTTGTGTTGGTTGAATAGATGAATATGAGATTGTGTGACACATATCGTATAATCATACCCACGGATACTTGAGGTGACATTGGAGTATCTAGGTGACATTAGGGTTTTGGTTGGTTTGTGTCTTAAGGTGTTATTCTAGTACGAACTCTAGGGCTGTTTGTGACACTTATAGGAATAGCCCAACGGATTGATTGGAAAGAATAACTTTGAGGTGGTTTCGTACCCTACCATAATCTCTTCGTTCGTTCTCCGCTATTAGTGACTTTGGAGTGACTCTTTGTTGCATGTTGAGGGATAGTTTTATGATCCAATTATGTTAGTATTGTTGAGGGAACTTACGCTAGCGAAGTATGAACCCCAGGCCTTGTTTCAACGCATTGCAATACCGTTTACGCTCACTTTTATCATTCGTTACCTTGCTGTTTTTATAATTTCAGATTACAAATACCTTTATCTACTATCCATATACCACTTGTTTCACCATCTCTTCGCCGAACTAGTGCACCTATACAATTTACCATTGTATTGGGTGTGTTGGGGACACAAGAGACTCTTTGTTATTTGGTTGCAGGGTTGCTTGAGAGAGACCATCTTCATCCTACGCCTCCTACGGATTGATAAACCTTAGGTCATCCACTTGAGGGAAATTTGCTACTGTCCTACAAACCTCTGCACTTGGAGGCCCAACAACGTCTACAAGAAGAAGGTTGTGTAGTAGACATCAGTTGGCCGTGTAGTTTAAGCTTCCAAACCTGACCTGGTGGCTGGGGGCGTAACCCTCGATTTGCTCCAGATGGCCAAGCAAGTTGGCCCGCAGTGCGAAGCCGCCGAATACAAAGATCTGTCTGGGAGAAAAGTCTCACCCTGGACTGCATCGCTATCGATGATTGAAGGAGCCATCAAGCCTAACGATATCGACACAGAGGAACACTCAATGAAAGCACCAATGTCGGTGTCAAAACCGGCGGATCTCGGGTAGGGGGTCCCGAACTGTGCGTCTAGGCAGATGGTAACATGAGGCAGGGGACACGATTTTTACCCAGGTTCGGGCCCTCTTGATGGAGGTAATACCCTTTGTCCTGATTGATTGTTCTTGATGATATGAGTATTACAAGAGTTGATCTACCACGAGATCGAAGAGGCTAAACCCTAGAAGCTAGCCTATGGTATGATTGTTGTTGTTGTTGGCCCTACGGACTAAACCCTCTGGTTTATATAGACACGGAGGGGGCTAGGGTTACACAGAGTCGGTTACAAGGAAGGAGATCTACATATCCGTACTGCCAAGCTTGCCTTCCACGCCAAGGAGAGTCCCATCCGGACATGGGACGAAGTCTTCAATCTTGTATCTTCATAGTCCAACAGTCTGGCCAAAGGATATAATCCCGCTGTCCGGATACCCCCTAATCCAGGACTCCCTCAGTGGGGGTGTGTGC
>NC_041384.1:436805530-436850903 GCF_002162155.2 Triticum dicoccoides
GTTTGAGGAAATGACATGGCTACTAAAAATTTTACTATGAAGAAGAAAAAAAATGGGCTATTGAAAATTTGGATGATGAAACGCACACGGTCCCAAAATAACAACAGTGTGTTATGAAACTGAAAAACCCTCGAGCCGGGCATATATTTTTGAGGGATGCAGGCGGGAACGGGAACAACAAACATCACAGACGGTCGAAACATAATAACCGTGTGTTATCAAACAGAAAAACCTTGCAGGCGGGTAGATATTTTTGAGAGGGGAAGCCTTGTGGAGCCCAATGTACTGTGCTGATGTGCGTGACAGGGGCAGGAGCATGGAACACGGTTAGTGTGAGTGAACCATGTCTGTTGCATCATCCGACTTGTCTAATATTCATAAATTTGGAAAAAATGACGCGGGAAAGGGTCAGAACACGAACACACTTGCATCTGGACTAAATATATGTATGAAAAGGGTGGTTTGATGTTCAAATACCAAATGAACAACTTCGATGTGGCACCTATCTCAAAAAGCGCACGGTATTGCTTGCCCCCCCTTTGTGTTGGTAGGAGGGGAATCCTAAGCTATGAACGCATGCCTACCCCCACGGAGGTTCACCTAGCAAAGTGTGAAGTAGCAGCCCTCCCATCAAACACACACACACACACACATACACACTTTCAGTCGGCAAGAGAGGGCATCTCACCAAGATGTATCGTAAAACGTACCAAGAAGAATCCACCTTGGTCGCACAACCTCTCTCTTGTTGTTTGTCAAAGTGATGGACATCCATGCGACCCTAGAGATGAGCTAGCTCGCCAATAATCATGCAAGTAGCTAGTCCCCAAAGACAACCACTGCCTGCATGTGGCCCAAACATATGTATGGAGTGTTGATGTTTGAATACACAATGGAACAACTTTGTTGTGGCTGTCGGTGTCAAAACCGGTAGATCACGGGTAGGGGGACCAAGCTATGAGTCTAAGGATCAATGGTAACAAGGGACAATGGGGTCACGATGTTTACCCAGGTTCGGGCCCTCTTAAAGGAGGTAAAACCCTACATCCTGCTTGATTGTATTCGATGAGTATAGGGGTTACAAGAGTTGATCTACCTCGAGATCGTAATGGTTAAACCCTAGTTGTCTAGCCTATGATTATTCTGATGGCCTATATGGACTAAACCCTCCGGTTTATATACACGCCGGAGGGGCCTAGGGTTGTACAGAGTCGGTTTGCAGAGGAAGGAAATAGTACATCCGGACATCAAACTTGTCGTCCATGCCTATAGGAGTCCTACCCGGACACGGGGGATAGTCTTCTGCTTTATCTTCACGGCCCATTAGTCCGGCCCATATCGAATAGACCAGACATCCGAGGACCCCCCCCCTAATCCAGGACTCCCTCAGTAGCCCCCCGAACTTGCCTTCAATGACGATGCAGTATCCGGCTTATGTCTTCGGCTTTGCAAGGCGGGTTCTTCATCATACTCCGGATTGACGACAGTCCGGTTTTGACCTCCATATTCTGCCTTTATGATTCCTTCCTGCCGTTGCCTCAATTTCCATGCGCCGGGCAAATGTGAATGGTCCACATATTTTTTTACAAATAAACCCCTTAAAACACGCAAGGGAGGCATCTATATAAGGAGGTAAGATCTCCAATGCCACCCCATATTGCGTAGAGAGCACCGGAGCAAACCACGAAAAACTTCAAAACATGGCGAGTGCTCCCAGCTCTTCCTCGCGCCCTCATGGCCCTCAAGCGGGTGATTGGCGAAGCTGCTCGGTGTCTCACCTCCAGCTAAATCGACTTCAGACGCAGGGATATCTCCCTCCCGCAGATCTAGTTCCCGTGCGACGAGCCTGGCCTCGATTGACAATGTTGTGCTAGCAAAGAATTTCCCCAACCCCAACGAGGAGGAGAGGGTGTGCTTCATCTCATTTATTCTGAGGGGCTTAGGATTCCTGATCCACCCCTTCCTCAGAGGTCTATTCGAATTCTATGGGATCCAACTGCACAACCTCACACCAGGTTTGATCCTGCACATTTCAGGTTTTGTCGCTCTCTGCGAACTATTCTTAGGCTGCAAGGCTCATTTTGAACTATGGAGGAAGTTCTTTTGCCTCGTCCCTCGTCATCGAGGGGGCTCTATATTTGAAGTGGGCGGCGCCGAAGTATGGTGCATAGCCGTATCATGTTACCTCGTCAGAACTCCCAAGAAGGCATCCGAAGAATGGACTTTGGAATGGTTTTATACAGAGGATGTTCCCCTTCCAGACCGAGTTCGACGTGGACTTCCCGAATTCTCTAGTGTTCCTTTGAAGAAACGCTTCAATTGGCGCCCCCGGAGTCCCAAGCAAGAAGACAGTGCGGAAGTAATGAGGTTGGTCAGCAAGGTCAGGTTACTTGCCCATTTCGAACTCTCAACAATTGAAGTTATGGCCATCACGATAAAGCGATGCATCCAGTCCCTTTAGTCTAGAGTGACTCCTTTATGGTGTTACAGCGGGGTGGATGACGCATCTCATTACAGGCGTGAGAGTCCAGACTCCCCAGCCGCTCTGGCCGCCATTCTGGCAGATCTTTATAAAGGGGAGAAAGAAGAGTTCACCCGTTTAAATTGTCGGGAAGGTTGCTCCATGTATAACCCCATTGAATGGGTACGTCTCTTGATTATCTGCATTGTCCTTCCTCATTATCGAGGCATACTAATCGAATTTTTATGGTCGTCTTAAAACATACATGGAGGAAGGTGGTCGAAAATGTGCACCACCCCTCCCCACAGCCAGAGAACTATGCTCGCAATGAAGACCCAGGCTTCCGTGAGGGTCCGGATATATTCATAGAGTTTGATGATGGAGTTTTTTATCAGGCGAGCCTTGACGGCTCGGAAGTGGCTATTATGGCCGACTACCCCGGCCTTCTACCTTTCTCCAACGTAAGTACTTGGAAATCATCCTCAAAAAGAGCAGCCCTCACTTGTGTCCCCTAGGATCGGCGCTCAACGAGCCGCACTCCATCTAGGGTGGCCCCTAGGAAGGTAGCATCCACGCAGGGTGAGCCTTCAAAACGAAAGGAAACCGAGAGTGTGGTCGAGCTCCCTCCTTCATCAGAGAGGTATAACCTTTAATATGTGCCTAGGCATAAGACCAGATTGTCATATTTCTCTTCCTATTTTATTCCAGGAGGAGCACACGGCGAACCATATCCAAAGTCCCAGCTAGTTGAGCATCAACTAATCCAACACCGGGCTCATCAACCAGGACGAGAGCCAATACGGAGGCCGAGCCAACTCATCCACCTTATGAGGATTCAAATGTCGTATCTGTCACAAATTCTAAAGTGGAGAGCGTGATGAATCATCGACGACTGAAATAGACCATGCGTGCTCTAGTTTTTACTGAGCAGGAATTTACTGCCCTAAGCACCGTGGATGCATATATCCGAGCCGCCCGGGATGGACTTGCTGGAGTTGCCCGCCTGTTTTAAAAGATATGCAGGTAATGGTTTTTGTAAATTTAATAGATATATGCTAGTAGCCCCCGAGACTTGAAGCGGTTTAGGCCAACCGATTTAAGGATCGTTATGACTGTAGGTTCTCAAAGAGAAGAACAACACATTGTCCCAGGAGCTTGAAACGAGCCGGACAAAGCTAAATGCTGCCACCACAGAGCTAGAGGAAATGAAGAAGGTCAAGATGATCCTTGATCAAAAGAACATACTGGAGGAGGAAAATGATAAGCAAGCCGAGGAGATAAAGAGCTTAAAGGCTCAATTATTGGACACACAAAAAGAGAACAAAAAGCTGAAAGGCGGCATATTCGGTATGACCTATGAACCATCTGAGGGACTCGTATTATCCCGTAAGTCGGAGTCTTATAATGCTGTTCTTGTAGGTCTGTTAACCGGGTGTCCTAAATAAGAAGTGTCCGGATTCCGAGGTGATGTTTTAAAAGAACTGTCCATGGTGCATGAGCGGGCCCAGAAAGCCATGAGAAGTATGGCCAAGGCCTTATGGCCATCCAATGCCCCTCTAGAAACCTGTTCAAAGGTGCCCGGTGCTGTTTTGAGCTATGGAAGACATCAGCATGCCGTGAAGGTGCACGAGAGGCATGGGCGATGGTGAAAACGCGCTACTCCGGGGTCGATCCGAATCATATAGCCCGAGTTGGAACTCAGGGATCGGATGGAAGAGAGATTCCTGTGAACTTGGTATATGACCAAGTGATGATAGCTGTTAATATTCGCAAGAAGAGTGCAGCTTAAATAGTCTTATAGATGACATAGATAAAGAGTAGGCGTTCAATTCCATGTATCAATGTACTTTATCATCAAACTTATCTCCAACCGAACTTGTCAAAATTTGTCATCGTAGGCCTTCGGCTTCAACCTCTAAGCCAAGAGGTTGGAGTGTTTCCGGATACCAAGTTGGAATGTAATAAACATTCATTATGTCCGGAAACCAGACAATCCGGTCATATTGCTCAAACAGACAAAATTTGTTTGAGGAGTTATGTTATATTACTATTTAACGTAAGAAACGTCTTCCAGGGACACTAGTTTCATTAAGAGTTCCTTTCCTTGGGTCGGCATGCTTAATTGTGCATGCCTAGGCTTTGATCTGAAAGATAGGATTACGGGAATCCTATCCCTTATTTGTTAGAATAAATGTAAATAATCTATCGTTGCTTGCCGACCAATTATTCCCTTAAGAACGCTAGCTTTTGGCTTCACCTGTCTGAGGTACATATCCAGATTACCCGGTTGTAACAATCGCAGAGGTACTCCCTTTACACCCTTGCTGAACAATCGGGAACGTAGGGTATAAACACAGGAGCGAGGCAACCCAGCTTGGCAAAAACTTAAGTCATAGAGGTGCATATAATGGCAAAAGATGTATAGAACAAATGACGTAAGCAATGTAAGCAAGAAGCTTTTAATAATAGGCTTCATCAAGGAAGCCCCCAGTTATAGTGGGGTATATACATTTAAAGATGTGTACCCCTAACAGTTCGGTAGATCTGAACATTCCCTGGGATATAAAAAGGAAAAAAGGAAAAAGGAAAGGAGAAAGAAGGAACCTAGTCAAAAAATAAAAAAAAGGATGCGACTGAACTATCCGTAGAATCGTCGAAGCCGAGCAGTGTTCCATGCATTCGGCTCAAGACGATTATCCGATGCATTACGAAGGCGATAGGCTCCTCCTGTGAGAACTTCATCGATGATGAAGGGGCCCTCCCATCTTGGTTTGAGCTTATCCTTCTTCTTCTATGAGAGACGCAAGACGAATTCGCAAACATTATAAGTCTTGGACCGCACTTCTCTGCTTTGGTATCGCCTGTCCTATTGTTGATAAAGTGCGGAACGGGCTTGTGCAATATTGTGCTCCTCTTCGAGACCATCTAGGTCGTCCTGCCGGTCGATCTCGGCTTCTCTCTCTTCGTACATGCGCACTCGAGGCGAGCCATGAATAATGTCGCAGAGCAGGACTACTTCCGCGCCGTACACCATGAAGAAAGGTGTATATCCGGTTGTCCGGTTAGGTGTAGTCCGCAGCCCCCAAAGCACGTAATCGAGTTCCTCAACCCAGTGCTTATCTGACTCCTGTAGGGAGCGCACCAGTCGGGGTTTAATGCCGCTCATTATCAGGCAATTGGCCCATTCAACCTGACCGTTTGTTTGAGGGTGGTAGACGGATGCATAGTCGAGTTTAATGCCCAATTTAGGCACCAGTTTTTCACCTCATCGACAGTAAAATTGGAGCCATTGTCAGTGATGATGCTGTGCGGGACACCGTAGCAGTGTACCACGCCGGATATTGATGACCTACAAGTATAGGGGGTCAATTTTAGCTCTTTTCGATAAGTAAGAGTGTCAAACCCAACGAGGAGCAGAAGGAAATGACAAGTGGTCTTCAGCAAGGTAATGTCTGCAAGTGCTGAAATTGTAAGTGGCAGAGTAGTTTGATAGCAAGGTAATTTGTAACGAGCAAGTAATGATAATAGTAGAAAAAGTGCAGCAAGGTAGCCCAATCCTTTTGAGACAAAGGATAGGCCAAAATGGTCTCTTATGATGAGCAAAGCGTTCTTGAGGGTACACGGGAATTTCATCTAGTCACTTTCATCATGTTGGCTTAATTTGTGTTCGGTACTTTGATAATTTGATATGTGGGTGGACCAGTGCTTAGGTGTTGTTCTTACTTGAACAAACCTCCTACTTGTGACTAACCCTCCCGCAAGCATCCACAACTATGAGAAAAGTATTAAGAATAAATTCTAACCATAGCATTAAACTTTTGGATCCAATCGGTCCCTTACCAAATAGCGCATAAACTGGGGTTTAAGCTTCTATCACTATCACAACCCATCATCTAATTGCTACTCCACAATGCATTCCCTTAGGCCCAAATATGGTGAAGTGTCATGTAGTCGATGTTCACATGACACCACTAAGAGAATCACAACATACATACTATCGAAATATCAAACACATATCAAATTCACATGATTACTTGCAACATGATTTCTCCCGTGACCTTAAGAACAAAAGTAACTACTCACAAATGATAATCATGTTCAAGATCAGAGGGGTATTAAATAGCATATTAAATCTGAACATATAATCCTCCACCAAATAAACCATATAGTAATCAACTACAAGATGTAATCAACACTACTAGTCACCCACAAGCACCAATCTATAGTTTCGGTAACAAGATTGAACACAAGAGATGAACTAGGGTTTGAGAGGAGATGGTGTTGTTGAAGATGTTGATGGAGATTTCCCTCCCCAAGATGGGAGAGTTGTTGGTGATTATGATGACGATGATTTTCCCCTCCAGGAGGGAAGTTCCCCCTGCGAAATCGCTCCGTCGGAGGGCAAAAGTGCTCCTGCCCAAGTTCTTCCTCGAGGTTGCGGCGCCCCATCCCGAAAGTCCTATCTTTATTTTTTCTAGGTCAAAATGACTTGTATACCAGAAGATGGGCACCGGAGGTGGCCCTGGGTGAGCACAACCCACCAGGGCGCACCAGGGCTCCTTGGCGCGTCCAGGTGGGTTGTGCCCACCTGGTGGGCCCTCTCTGGTCATTATTTGCTCCAGTAATTCTAAAATATTCCATAAAAAATCCCCGCGAAGTTTGAGCTTGTTTGGAGTTGTGTAGAATAGGTGGCCCGACGTAGCTTTTCCAGGTCCAGATTTCCAGCTGCCGGAATTCTCCCTCTTTGTGTACACCTTGCATATTATGAGAGAAAAGGCATTATAATTACTCCAAAAAGCATTATTATGGATAAAAAACACTATAAATAACTGTAAGAAAACATGATGCAAAATGGACGTATCAACTCCCCCAAGCTTAGACCTCGCTTGTCCTCAACCGAAAACCAAAATCAAAAAACATGTCCGCATGCTTTGAGAGAGAGGTGTCGATAAAAACAAACTACGGGCATAGAAGCATCATGTTGATTATTATAACAGCAACAAGATTAAACATAAGACTTTTATCATATACTTCTCATGAATAAGTAACAATTCATCACACAATCGAAGTATAAAGCAAAAACTCTATTAGAAACCAACAAACTATGTTCTCATTCAACTTTGCAACTACAATTCATCATATTTTCAGGAAGGGTCACGTATCGGAGCCTCTAGGCAAGTCCACATACTCAACCATCATATAGTCTTCTATGATTTGCTAACACTCACTGCGTACACATGAGCAAAACGTTTCAACCAGACACATAGGAAGATTGGGGCTTATAGTTTCGCCTCCGAACGTACTCACCTCAAGGGTGATGTCAACAATAATAACTCATGCTATCTACATTCAGCTGGTCATATGTGCCTAGTTCTTTCCTCACCACATGATGCTTGCCAAAGGAGAAAAATAAAAAGGAATAGAAGGAAAACTTTGACTCTTTGCATAAAAGTAAATACATAAAAGTAAAAGATAGGCCCTTTGCAGAGGGAAACAGAGGTTGCCATGCGCTTATTTGTTTGTATGCTCAACCCCTTAGTGCAAAAGGACGTCACGTTACATTTCCCCTTGTGATAGCGACCTTTATTATGCAGTCTGTCGCTTTTATTCTTCACCATCACAAGTTCGTGCAACACTCAATTTTCTCTTACACTAAATGATCTCACACATTTAGAAGCAATTTTTATTGCCTTTTTGCACCATTGACAACTTACTTGAGGGATCTTGCTCAATACCTAGGAAGGTATGGTGGACACTTGAAAATAATATTTAGGTTTTAAGGGTTTTTGGATGCACAAGTAGTATCTCTACTTAGTGCGGAATTTTTGGCTAGCAAAGATAGGGGGCAAGCACCACATGTTAAAGGATCTATGACAATATGACTTCTACGTGAATATAAACAAACATAAACCATTAAGTTGTCTTCCTTGTCCAACATCAACAATTTTGGCATATAATATTTTGATGAGGGCTCACAATCACAAAAGATTTCTAAGACAGTATATTTATATGTGAATCTTCTCTTCCATTATTAATTTTTTTCATGAGTTACATCATTGACTAATGTTATGTTTGTCAATCTCTAATATTTTTTTGCTTATACTTTTCCTTATGTGGTGTCATCACCTACCATAAGATTAGCATATGATCTTTTCTTCATTTATTTCCTTTGTTTCTTTTTCTTTCTTATTTCTTTTCTTTAATTGCAACATGAAAGTAAAGAAAGCAAAAAACTCGCACTAAACTTTATTATATAACTTGCACACGATTACAAGGATAGATCACTAAGCAAACTCTCGAAAAGAAGAAAGGACTAAACTAACTTTTATTCATCTAAAGCAAAAAGATCGAACTAAAATAAGTAAATGCAAAAAGATAGTGGGATGATACGATACCGGGGCACCTCCCCCAAGCTTGGCGGAAGCCAAGGGGAGTGCCCATACCCGATACTCAATTATCTTTTGATGGTGAAGAAGATGATGGTGGTGATGAAGAAGAGATCTTGCCCTCGGATTTCCATGGCAGTGGTGGTGGTGAAAAAGTAGAGGGTTTGCCCTTCACTTCTTCCAGTTTCTGATGGAGAATAAAATTATCTATCCTCAACTCGTCATTATCTATCTCGAGTTTTATTATCTTCTTGCATAACACCTCCATGCTCTTGTTTTTGAACCAGGGAGGAACCGATTCATCTTCCTCTTCTTCGGAGGTCCAACTATAGTGCCTCTCATCCCCATAGGATTTGGGGTTTGCGATGAAATCAGCAACATAGCTCTCACCCTCAGAGTCCTGGGAAGACATATTAAGGGAGTCCTGGATTAGGGGGTGTTCGGATAGCCGAACTATACCTTCAAGCCGGACTCCTGGACTATGAAGATACAAGATTGAAGACTTTGTCCAGTGTCCGGAACGGACTTTCCTTGGCGTGGAAGGCAAGCTTGGCGATACAGATGTTCAGATCTCCTACCATTGTAACCGACTCTATGTAACCCTAACCCTATCCGGTGTCTATAGAAACCGGAGGGTTTTAGTCCATAGGACAACATACACATCAACAATCATACCATAGGCTAGCTTCTAGGGTTTAGCCTCTTTGATCTCGTGGTAGATCAACTCTAGTAATACCCATACCATCAATATTAATCAAGCAGGGCGTAGGGTTTTACCTCCATCGAGAGGGCCTGAACCTGGGTAAAACTTCGTGTCCCCTGCCTCCTGTTACCATCCGGCCTAGACACACAGTTCGGGACCCCCTACCCGAGATCCGCCGGGTTTGACACCGACATTGGTGCTTTCATTGAGAGTTCCTCTGTGACGTCGCCGTCAGGCCCGATGGCTCCTACGATCATCAATGGCGATGCGGTCCAGGGTGAGACCTTCCTCCCCGGACAGATCTTCGTCTTTGGCGGCTTTGCACTGCGGGCCGATTCACTTGGCCATCTAGAGCAGATCGAAAGCTACGCCCCTGGCCGTCAGGTCAGATTCAGAAGTTTAAACTACACGGCCGACATCCACGGGGACTTGATCTTCGACGGATTCGAACCACTGCCGAGCGCGCCACACTGTCACGACGAGCATGATCTAGCTCTGCCGCCGAACAGTGCCCTGGAGGCCACACCTGCATCGGCTCCGGCCCCTGGTTCGGAGCCGACCGCGCCGATCGAGGATGGGCGGTTGGACGCCGCCTCGGGGGCTCCGATCCCAACGGCGGTTGAGCTGAACACCAGCCCCGT
This sequence comes from Triticum dicoccoides, assembly GCF_002162155.2. NCBI lineage: Eukaryota > Viridiplantae > Streptophyta > Magnoliopsida > Poales > Poaceae > Triticum > Triticum dicoccoides. Next base: position 436,815,722 of record NC_041384.1, read on the forward strand.
ACTCTGCAAGACTCGTGACTCCATGGAGCCGAATTCTTCTCCGGACTCCGAACCCTCCACGCCCTTGCCGAGCGAATCTGATTGGGCGCCGATCATGGAGTTCACGGCCGCGGACGTCTTTCAGCACTCGCCTTTCGGCGATATCCTGAAATCACCGAAGTCTCTCTCTTTGTCGGGAGAGCCCTGGCCGGACTACGGTCAGCGAGGTTGGGGCACGGACGATGAACAAATTCAAAACCCACCCACCACCCACTTTGTAGCCACTGTCGACAACTTAACCGACATGCTCGACTTCGACTCCGAAGACATCGACGGTATGGACGCCGATGAAGGAGATGATGAAGAACCAGCGCCTACTAGGCCCTGGAAAGCCACCTCGTCGTATGACATATACATGGTGGACACCCCAAAAGAGGGAGATGGCGATGGAACAGCGGAGGATGACCCCTCCAAGAAACAGCAAAAGCGCCATCGTGAGCAGCGCCGCTCAAAATCCCGCCAACACAAAAACGGCGATTCCAGCATGGGAGATAATAATACCCCAGAAAGCGCCGAAGAACATCCCCCCGAGCAAGATTTAGCACAGGAGGATGGAGAAACCATCCCTCATGAGAGAGCGGCCGACAGAGAGGTCGAGGACGAGAATTGTATGCCTCCCTCCGAAGATGAGGCAAGCCTCGACGACGGCGAATTCGCCGTGCCAGAGGATCCCGTCGAACAAGAGCGTTTTCAACGCAGGCTTATGGCCACGGCAAGAAGCCTCAAGAAAAAACAGCAGCAACTTAAAGCTGATCAAGATCGGCTAGTCAATAGATGGACTGAAGTCCTCGCGGCCGAAGAGCATAAACCCGAAGCGCAGGTTGCTACCCCGATTAGAGGAGGAAGCACTCGACGCGGCCGACAGGCCACCTCGTGGCCGTGACAGAGAGGCCTCATGGCCCTCCACCCAAGCCGCACCCCTTACCAAGGCATGGGAATATGCGCGGGACTTACGAGACATGTTGGAGGACAAGGAAAGGCAAACAAGATCGATCTACGGATCGCGTAGGCACCCCACGGCTCGAGATGATAATCGTCACGCCGGCCACAAATTCGGCAGGGCCGAACACAGTAGACAAAGCTCATTGGAGCTACGTCATGATATCGCCCAGTACAGAGGCGCCGCACACCCATTGTGCTTCACAGATGAAATAATGGATCATCAAATCCCCGAGGGTTTCAAACCCGTAAACATCGAATCATATGACGGCTCAATAGATCCCGCGGTATGGATCGAGGATTATCTCCTTCATATCCACATGGCCCGCGGTGATGATTTCCACGCCATCAAATACCTCCCACTCAAGCTTAAAGGACCAGCCCGGCAGTGGCTTAACAGCCTGCCAACATGGTTAATCAGCTGTTCGGAGGACCTGGAAGCCGCATTCCTTGACAATTTCTAGGGCACCTATGTGCGACCCCCAGACGCTGACGACCTAAGCCACGTAATTCAGCAGCCAGACGAATCGGCCAGGCAATTCTAGACACGGCTCCTAACAAAGAAAAATCAAATACTCGACTGTCCGGACGCAGAGGCCTTAGCAGCCTTCAAGCATAATATCCATGACGAGTGGCTTGCCCGGCACCTAGGACAGGAGAAGCCGAAATCTATGGCAGCACTCACGGCACTCATGACCCAATTTTGCGCGGGAGAGGATAGCTGGCTTGCTCGTAGCAACAATATGACCAAGAACCCTGGTAGTTCAAACATTAGGGACGTTAGTGGCAGGTCGCGTCGCAACCAACAGAAGCGCCGCATCAACGGCGACAATGCTAAGGATACGGTAGTTAATGCCGGATTCAGAGGCTCTAAATCCGGTCAGTGGAAAAAATCATTCAAAAGGAACCCTAGGGGCCCGTCCAGCTTGGACCGAATACTCGACCGCTTGTACCAAATACACGGCACCCCCGAAAAGCCAGCCAATCACACCAACAGGGATTGCTGGGTGTTCAAGCAGGCAGGCAGATTAAGCGCTGACAATGAAGACAAGGGGTTGCATAGCAACGACGACGAGGAGCCTCTGCCGCCGAAGAACAATGGACAGAAGGGTTTTCCCCCACAAGTGCGGACGGTGAACATGATATACGCCCCCCACGTCCCCAAAAGGGAGCGGAAGCGCGCGTTAAGGGACGTATACGCGGTAGAGCCAGTCGCCCCAAAGTTCAACCCATGGTCCTCCTGCCCGATCACCTCTGATCGAAGAGACCATCCCACCAGCATCCATCATGGCGGATTCGCCGCATTGGTTCTCGACCCAATTATTGACGGATTTCATCTCACTAGAGTCCTTATGGACGGCGGCAGTAGCCTGAACCTGCTTTACCAGGATACAATGCGGAAAATGGGCATAGATCCCTCGAGGATTAAGCCCACCAAAATGACCTTTAAAGGCGTAATACCAGGTGTAGAGGCCAGCTGCATAGGCTCAGTCACACTTGAAGTGGTCTTCGGATCTCCGGATAATTTCCGAAGTGAGGAGTTAATCTTCGACATAGTCCCGTTCCGCAGTGGCTACCATGCACTGCTCGGGCGAACCGCATTTGCCAAGCTCAATGCGGTCCCGCACAACGTATACCTTAAGCTCAAGATGCCAGGCCCTCGAGGAGTAATTACGGTCAATGGAAACACCGAACGCTCCCTTCGAATGGAGGAGCACACGGCGGCCCTTGCAGCGGAAGTGCAAAGCAGCCTCTCCAGGCAGTTCTCTAGTCCGGCCATTAAACGTCCGGACACAGTTAAGCGCGCCCGGAGTAACCTACAACAAGACCGCCTGGCACGTTCCGAGCAGGCGTAGCAATGCGGCCCCAACCCCAACCCCCGCAAAAAGGCGATGCCAGTACTTCGCGTACATAACTACGCCCTAGAAATACCATGGGCATAGGGGGAGGGGCACCATCACGGCGTGCACAAAACACGGCTTAAACCGCACCAGGGGCTGCCGACCTTTTTTTATACTTTTCTCTTACTTCTAGGGCTCTACTCATCGGAAGGCTTGTTCGGCAGTTCAATTGCCGCACAAACGATGCAAGGACCAGGGAAGCAGACAAGCCATGCCGTATTACGGAAATCCTAGGTGGTCTTTATCACGAGCAGTATACCTGTTTCGCATATTATCCCGCAGCTTGCCCCTGAAGCAAACATGTTAAAAAGTCCAACTTTTCGTTTATCGCATCACTTGTATCATTCTGCTTTGATCGCAGCTATTTCAGTGAACAATGCGTAGCTTTTGTCCATTTTTTGCATTACCCCTTTTTTGATATATATATATATATGTTCGTTAATGACATGTTGCACCCGTACACTTTGGTACGGCCAAAATACGCCAGGGGCTTCAGTACCCCTCAACATGGTGTGAGAAGTCCGAACACTTTAACAAGTGCGGCACCCCAAACATATAGCATTATATGCATCGGCTCTGAATCATGTCTTGGGTCAATAGTTGGGTTTGCCCGGCTCCTATGTTTTGGTGCCTTACGTTCCGCTATATCGGCTATGGTAGTACTAGGAGAACCACTGCGATTGTGCCCCAATTGAGCTGGGCCGAGCACCTCAGTGGAGAAAGCTAAAACTGACTGTCATGATGAAGCGAGAGCTGGTCGCTGTTCGAGAGGTTTTTTCGAGTCCATAAAGACTTATGCCGCTTCGGGCGAAGAGCCGGCTCTGTCCGGCCAAGGCGTGGATAGCGCCCCGAAATCAGTCTTCCGAATACTAGGGGCTTCGCCGAAATTTAAAATTATAGAATTCCATGGCTAAGTGAGAGTGTTCACGCATTATAGTCCGATTGCCTCATTCGTTGGGCTGAGCGCCTCCCTCGAAGGACCCAAATATGGGAAAAAGAGCGCCCAGGTTTATCCCCGAACACCCCAGCACTAGCGGCATGGGGGCAGAAGCCGATGACTCGCCATCTCTCAGTATTGATAAACAGCCGCACATAAGGTAATATTTTAAATTCAAGCAGCATTGCTTAGCGCATATGAACAAGTTTTCAGCGCACAGGATAATACGAGCGGGTTTTACTCAAAAAATACATCCTTGGTACATTCATCTGCAACAAGACGGGCACCCTTCAGAACATCCTTATAATAATTCTCGGGCTTGCGATGCTCTTTCCCTGGAGGTGGCCCATCCTTCACAAGCTTCTCCGCATCCAGCTTACCCCAGTGCACATTGGCACGGGCAAGGGCCCTACGGGCACCTTTAATGCAGACGGAGCGCTTGATGTCTTCAAGCCTCGGACAGGCCTCCACCAGCCGCCACACCAGCCCGAAATAGCTCCCAGGCGGAGCCTCTCCAGGCCACAGCCGAACTAGGAGGCCTTTCATGGCCTGTTCGGCCGCCTTGTGGAGCTCGACCAGTTGCTTCAGCTGGTCGCTCAGGGGCACGGGGTGTCCGGCCTCAGTGTACTGAGACCAGAACACCTTCTCCGTCGAGCTGCCCTCCTCGGCTCGATAGAATGCAGCAGCATCAGATACACTCCGGGGAAGATCTACGAACGCTCCTGGAGAGCTCCAGATTCGGGTAAGTAACAGGTAACTCACGTTTATGTGTTTGCTTTGCATAAAGAATGCCTTACCCGCCGCAATCTTATTCACCTCATCCAACTCCTGGAGGGTCTTCTGGGACTCGGCCTTGGCAGACTTGGCATTTTCTATAGCTGCCGCGAGCTCAGACGCTCGCGTCTTCGAGTCAAGCTCCAAACTCTCATGTTTCTTCATGAGAACCTGGAGCTCTTCCCGCACCTTGCCAACCTCAGCCTCATACCTCTCCCGCTCGGTGCGCTCCACGGCCGCACTCTTCTCGGCCTCGAGCAGTGCTTGCTTAAGGGTCGCCACCTCAGATGTGGCCCCTGCAATAGCCATGTCAATCCTGTCATTTTTTGCAATTGCACCTTTTTTATATACATATTCAAACAGGGTATTTCTTACCTTCCTTCTCCTCAAGCTGCTTCTTGGCACGCCCGAGCTCTTGCTCGGCCTTCTCGAGACTCTGCTTCAGCATGTCCACTTCCGCAGTCAGTGCAGCGGACGCTAGCAGAGAAGCCTGCATACGCATATTGACTCCTTTTGTTAGACTCCTGCGAATTCTTTGATCCTCTATTCGGCTTTTCTTCCCGAACACCCAATAGAGCATCAGGGGCTACTGTCTATGCGGTAACATTATTTGAACATTCTTTACTTACCTCAAAGCCTGTTAAAAGGCTTGTACAAGCTTCAGTCAGTCCACTTTTGGTGGACTGAACCTTCTGGATCACCGCACTCATAATAGTGCGGTGTCCCTCATCGATGGAGGCACCTTGGAGCGCCTCCAACATATTGTCCGGCGCCTCCGGTTGGGCGGAGGTCACCGGCACGGTAGGCTTGTTCCTCTTGGAAGGAGGTCACCTGCTGGACTCTGGAACCCTTGAAGATTCCGGAGCTGTGTCCAGCCTTAAGCCGGACTTGGAGCCCTGGGGGGTTTCATCCCCTTTACTCCTGGAGTCCGGGAGGTCGGCTTGCGGCGCCCCCAGGACCACCTCCTCCCGGCTTGGAACCTGTTGGGACAACACTTTGGTGTCGTCCGCAGGGCGGGGGGATGAAGCCGTCGGAAGCGAGTTCACCTCCGACGGGTCCAGCGAGCCGCTCGACGATGCATCGAGACGGTCCTTGGGTGGGCTGCACAAACATATTCGACATAAGGAAAAGCTGTGCGAAAAACGAATACTATGAATTACCCCGGTATCCGGACACTTACGATTTTGCCAGGGGCTTGGCCCTGGGCTGCCACTCCTCTTCGTCGTCGTTGGCGTCGGTGGAGCAGTCTGGAGGAAGGGTTTTCCCCTTCTTGGACCCTCCGGCCTCCTCGGGGAGGGCGGCCTTCCTATTCTTCTCTCCTCCCGCTAGAGGGGGAGAGGTCTCTTCTTCTTCCTCCTCGTCTTCACGAGAGGAAGGTGCTTCAGGACCGTCGGATGACGAATCCGACACCTCCTAACACGGGGCACTCTTTCGAGTCCCCGTGGCCCTTTTCGTGGCCTTCTTCTCTGGAACCACATAGGGCGCCGGAACCAGCAGCTTCGCCAAGCGAGCATCCGCTGGGCCTGATCTGTCCGGACGTCGCCACCCAATCCTATCAAAGATAAGGGAACTCAGATCTCGCATAGAGTCAAACCATGAAAAACTGATACCATGTAAAAGGACAAAAATGGCTTACCGCATGAGCGTGATGCTGAGTACTGAATCCGCGATCCTCGGTGGCGGATGCGGGAGCCTCGACGCCCTTGAAAAGCACCCTCCAGGCATCTTCGTACGTCGTGTCGAAGAGCCTGTTTAGAGTTTGATGTTGCGCCGGGTCGAACTCCCACAGGTTGAAGGCCCGTCGTTGACACGGGAGGATCAGGCGGACAAGCATAACCTGGACTACGTTGACAAGCTTGAGCTTCTTGTCCACCAGGGTTTGGATGCATGTTTGGAGTCCGGTCAGCTCTCCTTTTTTACCCCACGACAAGCCGGTCTCCTTCCAGGAGGTGAGCTGCGTAGGGGGTCTGGACCGAAACTCGGGGGCTGCGACCCATTCGGGGTCGTACGGCTCAGTGATGTAAAACCATCCCGATTGCCACCCCTTCAGGGTCTCCACAAAGGAGCCCTCGAGCCATAGGACGTTGGCCATCTTGCCAACCATGGCACCGCCGCACTCCGCCTGGCTGCCGCGCACCACCTTCGGCTTGACGTTGAAGGTCTTTAGCCATAAGCCGAAATGAGGGCGGATGCGGAGGAAAGCCTCGCACACGACGATGAACGCCGAGATGCTGAGGACGAAGTTTGGGGCCAGATCATGGAAATCCAGGCTGTAGTAGAACATGAGCCCCCGGACAAATGGATGCAGAGGGAAGCCCAATCCGCGGAGGAAATGGGGGAGAAATACCACCCTCTCATGGGGCCTAGGAGTGGGGATGAGCTGCCCCTTCTCGGGGAGTCGGTGCGCGATGTCGCTGGCCAGATATCCGGCCTTCCTCAACTTTTTGATGTGTCCCTCCGTGACGGAGGAGACCATCCACTTGCCTCCCGCTCCGGACATGACTGGAGAGGGTTGAGGTGGTAGTGCGGACTTAGGCGCTGGAGCTCGAGTGCGCAAGAATGGATAGGCAGAGGAGGAAGAAGGCGTGGGTAAAAAGGTGGATCCTTATCCCCTTATATGGTTGGACGCGATTATGTGTCCCCACCAGCCTGGTAAAACTTGCTTATCTCCAAGCGCCGTAATCAAAGGCGCGGTTGGGTTACCCACGCCCGTATTGATGAGAATCCCGAAATGAGGGGACACTATCTCTGCTTTGACAAGACGTGCCAAGGAAACCGCCTCGCATAACGTGCTAAGGTGGGATAATGAAACGATTGGGATAAAGGCTTGGCCATGGCATGTCGCACCATGGAATACGTCAGCAGATTAGATTTGTGTTAATATTATTATTCTCTCTATGGCAATATGTGGAAACTTATTTTGCAGAGCCGGACACAATCTTTGTGTTCAAGATCTTCTATGAAGTATTTGGAGGAGGAACCCGCCTTGCAATGCCGAAGACAATTTGCGCGCCGGACTCGTCGTCATTGAAGCCTGGTTCAGGGGCTACTGAGGAAGTCCTGGATTAGGGGGTGTTCGGATAGCCGAACTATACCTTCAAGCCGGACTCCTGGACTATGAAGATACAAGATTGAAGACTTTGTCCCGTGTCCGGAAGGGACTTTCCTTGGCGTGGAAGGCAAGCTTGGCGACACGGATGTTCAGATCTCCTACCATTGCAACCGACTCTATGTAACCCTAGCCCTATCCGGTGTCTATATAAACTGGAGGGTTTTAGTCCGTAGGACAACATACACATCAACAATCATACCATAGGCTAGCTTCTAGGGTTTAGCCTCTCTGATCTCGTGGTAGATCAACTCTTGTAATACCCATACCATCAATATTAATCAAGTAGGACATAGGGTTTTACCTCCATCGAGAGGGCCCGAACCTGGGTAAAACTTCGTGTCCCCTGCCTCCTATTACCATCCGGCCTAGACGCACAGTTTGGGACCCCCTACCCGAGAGATGCCGGTTTTGACACCGACACATATTTTCAAATCTAACAGGAAAACAACAAGAAAATAGACCAGAGGATTTCTTCGCGATACGGTGATCAACAGATTCGAGAAGTTTATATAGTTTTTTTATCTTGGGGGACAAGCGTACGGTAGAAAAATGGAGTACGGAAGGTGTCCCAGGTGGGCACAACCCACCTGGGAGCGCGAGGCTTGTCTTGTGCCCGCCAGGGTATGCTTCCCAGTAGTTTCTTTATTTCCAATTTTTTAATATTTCAAAAATGATAAAAAATATTTTTGCGGATTTTTCAGAGTCTGTTTACTTACTGTATCGCGTACCTCCTTATTTTCACGATTCTGGAGTGTTTCGGAAGGACTCTTTTATGTATTCTTCCAGTGTTAAAGTTTGGATGATATTACTTTCAACATTAATGGGCGTACCTGAGACATAATGTTTTATTCGTTGCCCATTGACAACCTTCGGGTTAGTACCTTCGGAATTATTTATTTTGATGGCTCCAGACCGATAAACCTCCTCGATAAAATATGGGCCTTCCCATTTTGAGAGGAGTTTTCCTGCAAAGAATCTGAAATGAGAGTTGTACAAAAGGACATATTCTCTGACTTTATACTCACGCTTTTGGATTCTTTTGTCATGCCATCTTTTAACCTTTTCTTTAAATAATTTTGCATTTTCATAAGCTTGGGTTCTCCATTCATCTAATGAGCTAATATCAAATAACCTCTTTTCACCAGCAAGTTTAAAATCATAGTTGAGCTCTTTGATGGCCGAATATGCTTTATGTTCTAACTCAAGAGGCAAATGAAAAGCTTTTCCATAAACCATTTTATAAGTAGACATACCCATAGGATTTTTATATGCTGTTCTATAAGCCCAAAGTGCATCATCTAATTTCTTAGACCAATTCTTCCTGGACCTATTGCTAGTCTTTTGCAAAATTAATTTTATTTCTCTATAGCTAAGTTCAACTAGACCACTAGACCGAGGATGATAAGATGATGCAATTCTATGGTAAACATCATACTTGGCAAGCATTTTATGGAAAGCACCATGCATAAAGTGTGAACCACCATCAGCCATTAAATATCTAGGGACTCCAAACCTTGGGAAAATAACTTCCTTAAGCATTTTAGTAGAGGTGTTGTGATCAACACTACTGGTTGGAATAGCTTCTACCCATTTAGTAACATAATCAACATCAACCAAAATATGTGTATACCCATTAGAGGAAGGAAAATGTCCCATGTAATCAAATCCCCAAACATCAAATGGTTCAATAACAAGTGAATAATTCATAGGCATTTCTTGACGCTTACCAATATTACCTATCCTTTGACATTCATCACAAGATAAGATGAACTTATATGCATCCTTGAAGAGAGTAGGCCAATAAAATCCAGATTGCAATACCTTGTGAGCAGTTCTATCTCTAGCATGATGCCCTCCATAAGCTTCGAAGTGACATTTCCATAGGATTTGTCCCTGTTCATGCTCAAGTACACAACGTCTAATAATACCATCTACTCCTTCTTTATAAAGATGTGGGCCATCCCAAAAGTAATGTCTTAAATCATAGAAGATTTTTTTTCTTTTGTTGGTATGTAAAGCTAGATGGTAAATATTTAGCAACAATGTAATTAGCATAATTAGCATACCAAGGAGTACTGTGAGCAACATTTATTGCAGCTAACTGCTCATCAGGAAAACTATCATCAATAGGTAGTGGGTCATCAAGCACATTTTCAAGCCTAGATAAATTGTCAGTTACTGGGTTCTCAGCTCCTTTTCTATCAATGATATGTAAATCAAATTCTTGTAATAAGATAACCCATCGAATAAGTCTAGGTTTAGCATCTTTCTTTTCCATAAGATATTTAATAGTAGCATGGTCTGTGTGAATAGTTACTTTGGAATCAACAATATAATGTCTAAGTTTATCACAAGCAAACACAACTGCTAAGAATTTTTTTTAGTAGTAGCATAATTTCTTTGAGCACTGCCTAGAGTTTTACTAGCATAATGAATAACATTAAGTTTCTTATCAACTCTTTTTCCTAGAACATCATCAACAACATAATCACTAGTATCACACATAATTTCCAAAGGCAAGTTCCAATCAGGTGGTTGAACAATAGGTGTAGAAATTAAGGATTTCTTGAGTGTTTCAAAGGTTCTAAGCAATCATCATCAAATACAAAAGGAATATCCTTTTGCAAAAGATTCGTAAGAGGCCTAGAAATTTTAGAAATGTCTTTGATAAATCTCTTATAGAAACCAACATGACCTAAGAAACTACGAATACCTTTTGTATCTTTAGGACATGGCATTTTCTCAATTGCATCAACCTTAGCTTTGTCCACTTCAATGCCTCTTTCAGAAATTTTATGACCCAAGACAATGCCTTCATTAACCATAAAGTGGCACTTCTCCTAATTCAAGACAAGATTTGTTTGTTCACATCTCTGCAAAACTTGATCAAGATTGCTTAAACAATCATCAAAAGACTTCCCATAAACAGAAAAGTCATCCATGAAAACCCCAACAATCTTTTCACAAAAGTCAGAGAATATAGCGGTCATACATCTTTGAAAGGTAGCAGGTGCATTGCATAAAACGAAAGGCATACGTCTATAAGCATAGGTTCCAAAGGGACAAGTAAAAGTGGTCTTTTCTTGATCAGGTTGAGAAACAGGTATTTGTGAAAAGCCAGAATATGCATCAAGGAAGCAAAAATGTGTGTACTTAGATAATCTTTCAAGCATTTGATTAATAAAAGGCAGAGGCTAATGATCTTTTCTAGTTGCTTTTTTTAATTTTCTAAAATCAATTACCATTCTATAGCCTGTAACAATTCTTTGTGGAATATGTTCATTCTTATCATCAGGAACAACATTTATACCTCCTTTCTTAGGGATACAATGAACAAGACTTACCCATCTACTATCAGCTATGGGATAGATTATACCTGCTTCCTGAAGTTTTAATATTTTTGTTCTTACCACTTCTTTCATCTTCGGGTTTAACCGGCATTGGTGATCCACAACAGGTTTAGCATCAGGTTCCATATTAATTTTGTGCTGACATAGAGTGGGACTAATGCCATTTAAATCATCAAGAGTATATCCAATAGCAGCTTAGTGCTTCCTTAGAACTTTCAATAATCTTTCTTCTTCATGTACTGAAAGGTTAGCACTAATAATAACATGATATATTTTCTTTTCATCAAGATAAGCATATTTCAAAGTGTCTGGAATTTTTTTAATTCAAACACAGGATCACCTTTAGGTGGAGGAGGACCTCGTAGAGTTTCAATAGGCAAATTGTGTTTAAGCAGAGGACATTGTTCAAAGAAAATTTCATCTATTTCATGCATATGTAAATCATTTTCATGGTCTATCAAATATTGTTCTAAAGGATCAGTAGGTGGTACATCAATAGAAGCAAGACCAATTAATTCATCCTTACTAGGCAATTCTTTTTCATGAAGCTTCCTACTAAACTTGGAAAACTTAAACTCATGAGACTCATCACCGAAACTAACACCGACAGTTTGTTTCTTACAATCTATTTTAGCATTAACGATGTTCATGAAAGGTCTACCAAAGATAATGGGACAATAGTCATCTTGTGGGGAACCAAGAACAAGAAAATAAGTAGGGTATTTTATTTTCCCACTCAAGACTTCGACATCTCTAACAATCCCAATCGGTGATATTGTGTCTGTATTAGCAAGTTTAATAGTAACATCTATGTCTTATATCTCTGCGGGTGCTATGTCTTTCATAATTTCTTGATATAAGGTGTAAGAAATAGCACCCACACTAGCACCTATGTCATGTAACCCATGATAACAGTGATCTCCTATTTTAACTGAGACAACGGGCATGCCAACGATAGGTCTATGTTTATCCTTTTTATCAGGTTTGGCATTTCTAGCAGCTTCTTCACAGAAGTAAATAACATGCCCATCTACATATTCTTCCAAGAGATCTTTAACCATAGCAATACTAGGTTCCACTTTAATTTGTTCATCAGGTTTAGGTGTTCTAATATAGCTTTTGTTAACCACAGTTGAAACTTTAGCATGTTCCTTTATCCTAACAAGGAAAGGTGGTTTCTCTATATAAGCAGAAGGAACAACTGGATCAACATTATGAAGTATAGTTTCTTCTTTAACCGGTACCTGTTCTTTAATTTCTTCTTTAATAGGTGGGTGATATTTAAACCACTTCTATTCAGGGAGTTCAACATGAGTAGCAAATGATTCACAAAAGGAGGCTACTATCTCAGAGTCAAGTCCATATTTAGTGCTAAAATTTTGAAAAGCATCAGTATCCATAAAAGATTTAACACAATCATACTTAAGTTTAAAACCCAACTCTTTACCTTTGTCGAGTTCCCAATCTTCAGAGTTGCGTTTAATTCTTTCAAAAAGATCCCACCGGAATTCGATAGTCTTCTTCATAAAAGAACCAGCACAAGAAATATCAAGCATGGTTTGATCATTACGAGAAAGCCGAGCATAAAACTTCTGGATAATAATTTCTCTTGAGAGCTCATGATTGGGGCATGAATATAACATTGACTTAATCCTCCCCGAAGCTAGAGCGATACTTTCTCCTTCACGAGGCCAAAAATTATATATATAATACTGATCATGATGAACTAGATGCATAGGATAATTTATTTTGGTGGAACTCCAATTTCAATCGATTCCAATTCCAAGATCCAATATCATCGCATAGACTATACCATGCCAATGCTTTTCCCTTCAAAGATAAAGGGAAAACCTTCTTCATACTTCATCCCTAGGTAGACCCGCAAACTTAAACATTCCACAAATTTCTTCTACATATATCAAATGCATATCAGGATGTTCGGTTCCTTCTCCTGCATAAGGATTAGCTAGCAGTTGTTCTATCATACCCAAAGGAATTTCATATTCAATATTTTCAGTAGGTGCAGTAGGTTGAGGGGTAGCTAATTGCAGTTCTGGTTGAGGTGAAGGTACCCCGAACAAACCCCTCAAAGGATTGTTTTCCAGAGTAGCAAGTGATAATAAATTTTAGCACATTATATAAATGTTTCCTTACCAAATTCCACTTACCAAAGGCGTTTCGCTCCTCGGCATCGGCGCCAGAAAATAAGCCTTGATGACCCACAAGTATAGGGGATCAATTGTAGCTCTTTTCGATAAGTAAGAGTGTCGAACCCAATGAGGAGCAGAAGGAAATGACAAGTGGTATTCAGCAAGGTAATGTCTGCAAGTGCTGAAATTGTTAGTAGCAGCGTAGTTTGATAGCAAGGTAATTTTTAACGAGCAAGTAACAATAATAGTAGAAAAAGTTCAGCAAAGTAGCCCAATCCTTTTTAGACAAAGGGCATGCCAAAACGGTCTCATATGATAAGCAAAGCGTTCTTGTGGGTACACGGGAATTTCATCTAGTCACTTTCATCATGTTGGCTCAATTCCTGTTCGGTAGTATGATAATTTGATATGTGGGTGGACCGGTGCTTAGGTCCTGTTCTTACTTGAATAAACCTCCTCCTTATGATTAACCCTCCCGCAAGCATCCGCAACTATGAGGAAAGTATTAAGAATAAATTCTAACCATAACATTGAACTTTTGGATCCAATCTGTTCCTTATGGCATAGCGCATAAACTCGGGTTTAAGCTTCTGTCACTCCCGCAACCCATCATCTAATTGCTACTCCACAATGCATTCCCTTAGGCCCAAATATGGTGAAGTGTCATGTAGTCGACGTTCACATGACACCACTAAGGGAATCACAACATACATACTATCAAAATATCGAACACATAACAATTTCACATGATTACTTGCAACATGATTTCTCCCGTGACCTCAAGAACAAAAGTAACTACTCACAAACGATAATCATGCTCAATATCAGAGGGGTATTAAATAGAAGATTGGATTTGAACATATAATCTTCCACCAAATATACCATATAGTAATCAACTACAAGATGTAATCAACACTACTAGTCACCCACAAGCACCAATCCATAGTTCCACTAACAAGATTGAACACAAGAGATGAACTAGGGTTTGAGAGGAGATGGTGCTGTTGAAGATGTTGATGGAGATTGCCCTCCCCAAGATGGGAGATTTGTTGGTGATGATGATGACAATGATTTGCCCCTCCAGGTGGGAAGTTCCCCCGGTGAAATCGCTCCGCCGGAGGGCAAAGTGCTCCTGCCCAAGTTCCACCTCGAGGCTGCGGCGCTCCATCCCGAAAGTCCTCTCTTTATTTTTTTCTAGGTCAAAATGACTTATATACCAGAAGATGGGCACCGAAGGTGGGCCTCAGTGAGCACAACCCACCAGGGCGCGCCTGGGCTCCCTGGCGCGCCAAGTTGAGTTGTTCCTACCTGGTGGGCCCCCTCTAGTAGTTATTTGCTCCAGTAATTCTAAAATATTCCATAAAAAATCCCTGTGAAGTTTCAGCTTGTTTGGAGTTGTGCAAAATAGGTGGCCTGACGTAGCTTCTCTAGGTCCAGATTTCCAGCTGCTGGAATTCTCCCTCTTTGTGTACACCTTGCATATTATGAGAGAAAAGGCATTAGAATTACTCCAAAAAGCATTATTATGGATAAAAACACTATAAGTAATAGTAATAAAACATGTGCAAAATGGACGTATCAGATATAAAGTCAATCACTGGTCCTGCTTCAACCGTTTTTACTGGTTTGGCCTCTATCCACTTAGTGAATTTATCCACCATAACAAGTAAATATTTCTTTTTGTGGCTTCCCTTTTAAGTGGTCCAACCATATCGAGCTCCCAGACCGTGAAGGGCCAAGTAATGGGGATTATTCTTAAGGCAGTGGGAGGCATATGACTTTGGTTGGTGAAAAGCTGACATTCCACACAACGCTGGACAAGGGCTTGTGCGTTTGCTCGGGCTATTGGCTAGAAAAGACCTATCCTGAAAGCTTTGCTTATGAGGGCCCGAGCTGTGGCGTGATGACCGCCCAGACCAACATGTATTTCAGCCAAGATTTGCCGTCCCTCCTCTTCATAGATACACCGTTGGAGAACTCCGGTAGTGCTTTTTTGTACAGTTCACCTTCGTGAACTTTGTAGGCTTTAGAGCGCCGAACTATGCGACGGGCCTCATTTTGATCATCGAGAAGCTCCTTCCTATTAAGGTAGGCCAGGAAAGGTTCAGTCCAAGGAACAATAACGGCCATGATCTCATCAGCAGAGGGTGTTATTTCAATAGCCTAACCCCCGATGATATCTGTATTGCGTTCGACTGCTGGGGGCGTGACGAGGTCCGTACTGGTGTCTCCGCTCTCATCCTGCCATACCACAGATGGCTTGAAGAGACTTTCCACAAAGGTATTAGGCGGGAAGGGGTTGCGCTTGGCACCCATGCGAGCGAGTATATCCGCTGCCTGGTTACTGTCTGTAGTGACGTGATGAAATTCGAGCCCCCCGAACCGAGCTGATATTTTTAATACGGCGTTTCCATATGCCGCCATTTTTGGATCTTTTGCATCGAACTCTCCATTTACCTGAGATACTGCGAGGTTCGAGTTGCCACACACCTCTAGGCGCTGTATGCCCATGGAGACAGCCATGCAAAGATCATGTAGAAGTGCCTCATATTCGGCTGCATTATTAGAGTCCGTATACATGATTTGCAACACACAGCGGACTGTGTCCCCTGTAGGGGATGTCAAGATGATGCCAGCCCCCAGTCCAACTAGCATTTTAGAGCTGTCGAAGTACATGATCCAGTTGGAGTAGGAACTGTATTCTTTGGGGAGCTCGGCTTCCGTCCACTCTGCGACGAAGTCGACCAGCACCTGAGATTTAATAGCTCGGCGTGGCTTGTATGTTATTTCAAATGGTAAGAGCTCAATGGCCCATTTAGCTATGCGGCCGGTGGCGTCCCCGTTGTTTATAATGTCGTTAAGTGGTACTTCAGATGCCACCAAGATCGAACACTCTTGAAAATAGTGTCGGAGTTTTCGGGATGCCATAAAGACCGTGTAAGCTATCTTTTGGTAGTGAGGGTATCGGGATTTGAATGGTGTAAGGACCTCCGATATGTAATAAACTGGCTTTTGGATGGGGAATTTATGCCTCTCTTCCCCTCGCTCGACGACGAGTACGACGCTCACTACCTAGTGAGTTGCAGAGATATAAAGCAGCATAGGCTCACCAACACTTGGGGCGGCTAGCATTGGATTGCCTTCTAATAAGGTTTTTATTGCTTCCAATCCGGCTGTGCCGCTTTCGTCCATTCAAAGTTGTCGGTGCGGCTGAGCAGTCTATAAAGTGGTAATGCCTTTTCTCCTAATCTGGAGATAAAGCGGCTCAAGACCTCTACGCACTGATACGTCCATTTTGCATCATGCTTTTATATCGATATTTATTGCATTATGGGCTGTTATTACACATTATGTCACAATACTCACTGGTACAATGAGCTCCTAAACAAAGGGTTTAAAACCCCTTTCAGCGATGGCATTTGGAACCGTCGCCAAGTGAGTGTGGGCGATAGGGGGGTCCTTCCCACACGACCCAGAAATCGTTGGGGATAGGCCCTCATGGGACCCAGGCTGCGGCCGTGTGCGATCGGGCGAGGCATGGAAACCCAATCATTTCCGTAGGTATGTACATCCCACACAGTGAATCCCAGAAATCATTTCTGTAGGTATGTACATCCCACATGGTGAATCCCAAAAATCATTTCCGTAGGTATGTACATCCCACACGGTGAATCCCATAAATCATTTCCGTATGTATGTTCATCCCACACGGTGAATCCCAGAAATCATTTCCGTAGGTATGTACATCCCACACGGTGAATCCCAGAAAATCATTTCCGTAGGTATGTACATCCCACACAGTTCTTTGTGTGGAAACGTGTGTGCAAGGTGGCCTAACGCAAACAGTTCACTGCCAGAAGTCATGTGTGATTGTTAGTTGATCGAACACGCCTACTTTCTAGAAACCGTGCAGGTTGTTTGAGTTCATCGCCCATGGTGGTGTCTGAGTAACCGTTTGCAATAGAAAACCCCAATAAGCAGGGTAATTAGCCTATTATTGATAGTTCATGTACTAATCAAACCGATATTTCTTATAAAACATGCCAGATATTTCATATCCGTATAAAAGCAACAAGGATTTCATAATTGAATTACATCAGATAGCTTCGACACTCAGTTACGCCATTATAGAACAGCACCAAGTTTCACATGCAGCATAAAAAAACCTTTGGAAAGTAGCATCATACACGGTAAATAGATAGATGTATCTCATCTGGGAAACTGCAGAAGCGAAAGGCAAATATTGAGCCTTCAGTGATGTTGAATGTCCTTGCAACTTTAGGCCAGTGGCTATGGATAATTGCCTGCCCAACCTTCATCCTCTTCAGCAATACTTTAATATTGTACCGTGGGTGTTGAATGAATACCTTCCTCACCTCTTGACCATGTAGGTGGTTTGAGAGGTAATCATCAGTGAACTGCTTTGAAAAGTACTGAAAACAAAGCTATGCATAAATCGCTGTTGTAAATTTTGAAATGGCGCAATGGGTAAAAACAAGGTAAAAGAGTTGGTACCATCCTATAGTTGACTGATGCCTTCTTCATTGTGCAAACAAAGATCTTGCTATTATTCGTCGCAAGTTTCTTCATCCTAACAATCTTTCTGAGTTTCTTGACTTGACTGATATTCATGGACATCTCATTTCCCCATATGCGTCGAACAATGGGTCTAAGTCTCTGACAGTAGGACCTACATGTGCAAGACCAAATTGTAAGAAACCTAAATATTAGAATGATTCCTGCAACTGCACAATAATGTGCTATTATCCAAAGGACCCTGCTTGGACAAACCTCGATGGTAAACCGCAGTGTCTCCCATTGTTTCCCTGCAACACACATAAGGAAGATCTTGATCAGGTTAACTGAGAGTTGCCATACTATCAGTAGAATATGTATTGATTACAACCAAATTCGATTGGTTTCACATGCATAACAATACAAAATTGTACCCACGGAAAATGAAAATAAAATTGCAGAACTGAACCAAACAGTTAAATGGACAACAGACCAAATGAGCCAAAATATTTAACTAAGCACGACATTGCAGAATAGAAACATGTACTAGAAGATAAGACAGTTAGCAAAACAAAGAATGCTTAAGAACAGTACTACGTAATGTAGCAATTGTTGGACCAAAGTGTGAACTTAACATTACATTTCAGAGGACCAAATTGTTAACTGAACATCATATTGCATATTAACATTACAGAGGACAAATCACTAGAAGGCACTGGCGTTGGCCTCGAGAAAACATCACGAACTGTATTTTAAAGTAGACAACCGCGTGGCGGTGTCGACGATGGCCTTGAAGACGAGGTTCTCCTCCAAGATCTGGCGGTCGACACGCATGCCAGCCATAGCGATCTCGTTCGCGCGTGCGGCCGCATGCTACTCAGCTCCATGTTATACTGCATGTAAAATGGCTGTGGGCGGTGCTTAATTGGAGGAGGGGATAGTGATTTCGGTGGAAGGTGTCGCTCTGTCAATCGGGGCCTATGGGATGGGAAAGGAGGAGGATGGTGTGGGTGGGGTATGGATTACCTGACCATATCGAGGAGGCCGCGCAGCAAGAAGAAGGGTCGGCGGCGAGGAGGCCGCGTAGCAAGAAGAAGGGTCACCGGCGAGGAGGCGGCGCTGCAAGAAGAAGGGTCACCGGCGAGGAGGCGGCGCTGCAAGAAGAAGGGTAGCCAGTGAGGAGGTGACGCTGCAAGAAGAAGGGTCGCCGGCGAGGAGGCTTAGCTGCTAGTAAGCAGAAGTGAAGGTTTGAACTTGGAAAGCAAGGAGGAATAGTGGAAATGTGGTTTTTGGTAGGAGGGAGGGGGAGGGGAAATAGATATTTCCGCGGTGGCAAAACAAATTTGCTCGGTGCCGCGAGAAACTGGTGTGCAAGTATGGTTCAAGCGGGGGCGGTGGACTGTAGACAACAAAGCTTCCTGCGTAAGCCAGACAAGATGGTGCACCAAGATATTTTATATCGCATCCCACACGATTCTTTCTAGTAAAATGTTTGTGGTATACCTGATTTTTTTCATTATGTTTTGAAAGACAAAATGGTGTTACGGAGGGAAAGGATGGTGTTCGAATTGCTAGAACATTTACGTACAATGAACATGCAACTAGTACATGAGTGTCGTGTTTAAATTTGGAATTATTCCGGGTTCGTTTGGCATTTTTATGCATTAATTGAGTTTTTGGGCTTTTAATGTGCATAATCAAATTTGAACTACAAGCACATGCTCCAATGCACCAAAGTTTGCTGAAAAATCGCATGTGTGTCTTTGGGTGAATTTATAGGTCCCATGCAAGAAATGGGAATAAAATTCAAACATCTGGGCGTCGTGACTCTGCCGGAAAGATTGAGAAACTTGGTTTTTTAATTCCTGTAAATCCAAAACATGGCTGAAAATCATGAAACTTGGCATGGTCTCATGACATGGCACCAACATGCCGCGGTAAATTTTTTGGCCGAATTGGGACAAGCTTTGGTGTAAGCTTCTTGCAAAACGGAGCTTCCCTCAAGAAGGCTCATGGTTCCGGGAGGGAACATGTCACCTCTGTGTGCGAAACGACATACGTACACTGCCTTCTCCCGCCTTAATTTTTTTGCACATGCAGATTAGACCAAATAGAAGTATCGTGCTAAATTTTGGAATTATTCCGTGTTCGTTTCGCCTTTTTATACATTTATTGAGTTTATGGGCTTTTAATGTGCATAACTCAAATTTGAACTACAAGCGCGTGCTCCACTGCACCATAGTTGTTTGAAAAATCACATGTGTGTCCTTGGGTGAATTTCTAGGTCCCATGCAAGAGATGGGAGTGAAATTGAAACATCTGGGCGTCGTGGCTCGGTCGGAAAGATTGAGAAACTTGGTTTTTTAATTCCTGTAATTCCAAAACACGCCTGAAAATCATGAAACTTGGCATGGTCTCATGACATGGCACGGACATGCTGCGGTAATTTTTTGGCCGAATTGGGACAAGCTTTGGTGTAAACTTCTTGCAAACCGGAGCTCCCCTCAAGAAGGCTCGTGGTTCCAAGAGGGAACGTGTCATCTCCGTGTGCGAAACGACATACATACACTGCCTTCTCCCGCCTTAATTTTTTTGCACAGCCAGATTAGACCAAATAGAAGTACCGTGCTAAATATTGGAATTATTCCGGGCTCGTTTCGCCTTTTTTATACACTAATTGAGTTTCTGGGAATTAATGTGCATAATTCAAATTTGAACTACAAGCACAGGCTCCCGTGCACCAAAGTTGTTTGAAAAATCACATGTGTGTCCTTGGGTGATTTTCTAGGTCCCATGCAAGAGATTGGAGTGAAATTCAAACATCTGGGCGTCGTAGCTCGGCCGAAAAGATTGAGAAACTTCATTTTTTAATTCCTGTAATTACAAAACACGCCTGAAAATCATGAAACTTGGCATGGTGTCATGACATGGCACGAACATGCTGCGGTAATTTTTTTGGCCGAATTGGGACAAGCTTTGGTGTAAGCTTCTTGCAAACCGTAGCTTCCCTCCAAAAGGCTCGTGGTTCTGAGAGGGAACGTGTCACCTCCGTGTGCAAAATGACATACGTACACTGCTTTCTCCCGCCTTATTTTTTACACAGCCAGATTAGACCAAATAGAAGTACCGTGCTAAATTTTGAAATTATTCCAGGCTCGTTTCGCCTTTTTAATACATTAATTGAGTTTTTGGACATTTAATGTGCATAATTCAAATTTGAACTACAAGCACATGCTCCAGTGCACCAAAGTTGTTTGAAAAATCACATGTGTGTTCTTGGATGAATTTCTAGGTCCCATGCAAGAGATGGGAGTGAAATTCAGACATCTAGGCATCGTGGCTCAGCCGAAAAGATTGAGAAACTTCGTTTTTTAATTCTCGTAATGCCTGAAAATCATGAAACTTGGCTTGGTGTCATGACATGACACGAACCTGCTGCGGTAATATTTTTGGCCGAATTGGGACAAGCTTTGGTGTAAGCTTCTTGCAAACTGGAGCTTCCCTCAAGAAGGCTCGTGGTTTTGAGAGGGAACGTGTCATCTCCGTGTGCGAAACGACATACGTACACTGCCTTTTCCCGCCTTATTTTTTTACACAGCCAGATTAGACCAAATAGAAGCACCGTGCTAAATTTTGGAATTATTTCGGGCTCGTTTCACCTTTTTTATACATTAATTGAGTTTCTGGGCATTTAATGTGCATAATTCAAATTTGAACTACAAGCACATGCTCCAGTGCACCAAAGTTGTTTGAAAAATCACATGTGTGTTCTTGGGTGAATTTATAGGTCCCATGCAAGAGATGAGAGTGAAATTCAAATATCTGGGCATTGTGGCTCGGCCGGAAATATTGAGAAATTTGGTTTTTTAATTCCTATAATTCCAAAACATGCCTGTAAATCACGAAACTTGGCGTGGTGTCATGACATGGCACCAACATGTTGTAGTAATATTTTTGGCCGAATTGGGACAAGCTTTGGTGTAAGCTTCTTGCAAATTGGAGCTTCCTTCAAGAAGGCTCGTTGTTCCGAGAGGGAACGTGTCACCTCCGTGTGCGAAACGACATACGTACACTGCCTTCTCCCGCCTTATTTTTTTACACAGCCAGATTAGACCAAATAGAAGTATCGTGCTAAATTTTGGAATTATTCCGGGTTCGTTTGGCCTTTTTATACATTAATTGAGTCTCTGGGCATTTAATGTGCATAATTCAAATTTGAACTACAATCAAATGCTCCAGTGCACCAAAGTTATTTGAAAAATGACATGTGTGTCCTTGGGTGAATTTCTAGGTCCCATGCAAGAGATGGGAGTGAAATTCAAACATCTGGGCGTCGTGGCTCGGCCAGAAAGATTGAGAAACTTCATTTTTTAATTCCTGTAATTCCAAAACACGCCTGAAAATCATGAAACTTGGCATGGTCTCATGACATGGCACCAACATGCTGTGGTAATTTTTCTATCCGATTTGCGAAGGCCCACACATTAACAAGCAACAAAGTCATTTTGGAGCAAGTGTTGTCACGTTACAAATCGGAAACACAAGTATTATTGAAACAGTGGGCATTCGACTTACCAATTACGTGCGGCCACGCGTCCCTTTTTTATTGGCTAGGAGGTGCCGTGCGGGGTAGCTATTTGAGTACGGGAGGCGTGTGATCAGACCCCTGCACGTGCTCATTGGGAGGAGAGCCTTTTACCGCTATCCACCGCGCACCTCCCTCCCAACGTCTCCATTAATGGCGCCCGAGCACCTGTTCTACGGCGTGGCTATATGTCTCACTGGACTGAGATTTAAGAGAGAAAAATGAAAATCTAAAAAGAAAGTTTTGCATGGATCTTGATGTAAGATCCGACTGACCTATATAGCATCGATTGCGACTTATAGCAAGCATGATGAATATAAGGACGATAATAGTGGATACCAATTGTCTTACATATTTAGAAACATAATTAAAAAAATCCACATGCGGCAACGCCCGAAATACACAAGGGCAAAAGAAGAAGGAAGACAATGATCTAGCTCGCTGATCTCTACTTTCTTGATGCGTTGCTGCAGGCCGCGGGAACTAGTCTCCGCGGCAAGCGGCGACGAGCTCTTTCTTGTCCTCAAGATGCTGCTTGAGAGCAACCACGAATTCCTCTACTAGCCTTCTGCGCTCGATGCACAACTTGTTATTCTCATCCATAAGTTTCTTGACGATGACGGCGGTCCTCTTCAACAAGGAAGTGGTCTGCTCCTGCTGCTCCGCACTTCTGACGATCTTCGCCCTCAGCAGGCCACGCTTGGCCCGGAGCTTCGGATTGCTCTCATTTAGTTGCCGGATGACGTCGGTAGACTGTTCAAACGAGGCTTGCAGGTCATCCTGCAACCTCGCCCACCTGGAGATCTGATCCATCAGCCTATGGACGAGGGCACGCATGCGCCTGTTAGAGTCCTCGCCTGCCCACGAGGCATTTTCCTAGGCCGCCACGACAAGGGAGGACATCTCTGCTGCATTCGCAGCGCGGCGGGACATCTCTTTTGCTTCCGCGGCGCAGCCGGACCATTCCGCTACATTGACGGCGCGGCGGGTCCTCCGTGCTGCTTCGGCGGCGCGACGGGGCTTCTCTGCTGCTACGGCAGTGCGGCGGGACATGTTGGCTGCTATCGTGGCGAGGTGGGACATCTCTCGTGCTCCCGCTTCTAGGCTCGCCTCTCCCCGGTCGCAATCTCTCGACCCAGAACTCACGCTGGCCATGGCGGATGCAAGGAACAATGATGAATGACTTGTTTGTTTTTGACTTTTTGTGGATGAGGAGTTGAGGAGGAATGTGCAGTCATCTTGGAGTAGTAGTATTTTTACAACCGCATAGTAATACGCTCCTAAGTGGGAAACCTTTTAGGTTTTGATCGGTGTGAACATGTTTGCAATTTGGAATGTGACGGGACGCATGCTCAAAACTTACTGACGGTTATAAGTGCGGCACTATTCCCAGAAGGCGTAATGTGGGCATGTACGCCTTCTCGGCCACGTATGTGGCGTTTGCACCATAGGGTGCACCGCAATAGGCAATGTCAGCACACGTCTTTTAATTAGAATGCGTGTGCCCGTCTAGCGCACACATGTTGATCTATTTAACTGTTTCAGTTGGTTGTGGCTAATCACAAAAAGTTCATCCATGTGAAGTGTATGCCATCAATCACACACACTTTGATCTGGCTTACCAGTTTCTGTTCTGTTGCCTAATTGCAAACAGTTAATCCTTCTGAAGCATATGCCCTCAATCACACACAACTTGATCTGGCTGACCGTTGCTTTTGTGTTTCCTAATCACAAACAGTTCATCCGAGTGAACCGTATGCTGTATATCGCACACAACTTCATCTGGCTGCCCGTTTCTTTTGTGTTGCCTAATCACAAACAGTTCATCCGAGTGAACCATATGCCCTATGTCGCACACGCCTTCATCAGGTTGCCTGTTTCTTTTGTTCCGCCTCATCGCAAATAGTTCATTGGACTGAACCGTATGCCCTGGATCGCACACGCAACTAAAATCTGAACCGTGTTTGATGCATCCTCCATCACAAACGTTTTCACCTTTTTTGACGGTTTTCATACATCACCGTTTGTGATTATGGCACCGCACAAAGTTTCTCGAAGGGTCTCTGATCGTAGTGTCGCGTTAGCAGCATCCTGCAGTAGTGATTATGGCCGAACGAATTTTTTTCTGTCATACATATGACACTTCTATGACGATAATTGTGACAAAACCCGGTATCATCATAGATGTGGTGGGCTCCTACTTCTATGACAAAAAATCATGATAGAAAATGGGCTTTTCGTCCTGGGCGGGCCGGAGACGCAGCTGCATGACATTTTTTGGGCCGTCCATGACGGAAAAAACCGTGGTAGAAGCAAGGGCGAGGAAAATTTCGAGGAGTTCCCGGTTACGGTAGGAGGTCGGGGGCCGAGCGATGCGTGTTTCTCTCGTACACGTACGCGCGTGTGTGCGAGGCGTTGGCTCTAACTGAACCCGAGCGAGGCGTTGGGCTCTAACTGAACCCGAGCGACTGCACTGCAGGCTACGCGTTACTGAACCCGAGCGATCGATCGATGGCTGTTAACTGAACCCGATCGAGCGATTCCGTCGCTACTGCTGCTAACTGAAGCCGATCGATGGGATGAGCAGTGAGCGTTGCGGTGGGGTTTGGATGAACAGTGAGCGGTGGCGTTGCCTCTGGATGAACAAGACCCCAGGGTGTGGTGGAGGGCTAGATAAACATTAGACGATGGAGGGGTGCCCGTGGAGGGGTGGATGAACATGACCCCGTGGTGTGGAGGGCTGGATGAACAGTAGACGGTGGAGGGGTGGTTGAACAGGACCCCGTGGTGTGGAGGGCTGGATGAACAGTAGACGGTGGAGGGGTGCCCATGGAGGGGTGGTTGAACAGGACCCCGTGGTGTGGAGGGCTGGATGAACAGTAGACGGTGGAGGGGTGGTTGAATAGTAGCCGGTGGAGTAGCGCGCGGTGGAGGCTGGCTGAACAGGAGCCCGTGGAGGCTGGAGGAGGTCGACGGTGGAGATGAACAGTATCCCGTGGAGTCCCGTTTTGTGGTACGCCACACCCCTCCTGATGAACAGGACCTCCGTTTCGACCGTAGCGCTCCAACACAAGTCCGTTTCATCCGTTTTGCGGTACGCCACACCCCTCCCGATCAACAGGACCCCCGTTTCGACCGTAGGAGGTCCGTTTCCTCCGTTTTGCGGTACGCGAGACCCCTCCCGATGAACAGGATCCCATTTCGAACGTGGCCGGTCAAATACAAGGCCGTTTCCTCCATTCTGCGGTACACCAGGCATCGTTTCCATCGCCTGTTCCGTCCAAGCCCTCCTGATGAACACGACGCATTCCATTGCCTCCCCATGAACACGGTGCATTCCGTTGCCTCCCCATGAACACGACGCATTCCGTTGCCTCCCCATGAACACGATGACGACGTTGTTTCTCCGTTCCTACCCATCCATGTACACGAGGCCTGGCCATACGTATGCGCGAGTAGGCGTTCGAGACCCCGCCCGTATGTACACATACGTGGCCGTATTTTCTTTCTTGCACCCTGGCCGCTGTATGTACGTGTAAATGCTACGTGCGCGCCTCTACTACGACACGTGCGCGCCTGTACATCGACCAGTATGTACGTACATGTTCGCGACCAGAATGACAATGCTACGTACGCTTCGACCAGGTGGGTCCCGACTGTCAGGCACTTCCTTGCCTGTGAAGATGTAGCTGGTGGGTCCCAGCTGTCAGGGGGCAAATCATTTTTTTGCCTGGACGCACTTCCTTGCGTGCGAAGATGTAGCTGGTGGGTCCCAGCAGTCAGGGGGAAACATTTTTTTCGAGAAATACAGTGGCCCGTCTGGTGGGTCCCGCTGTCAGGTGGAGGAATAATTATTTTGCACGTAATAAGGAGGCACTTCCTTGCTGCGGCCGTGGACCCAGCTGTCAGCCTCTCCACGTAAAGTCCATGTCCGATGGAAGCCGTTCCTTGACCAGGTTGACCACGCCATGCCGAGAGCACCAGGGCGGTGGACGACGGCGAGGCCTAAGAAGGGGAGGACGCGGAGCCGGGGAAGACGCGGCAGTGGATGCCCACACGTAGAGGAGTACGAGGGTTCACTGGTTCGCTGCGGTGTGAGGCTGCCGTCGCCACAGAATAACAGGGGGTGTGGGTGAGTAGAGGGATGGCCTGGCCAGCAGTGGGATTAGTAGGGGTGGTGAGGCCTCCGCCGCATCGCAGCCGGCCACGGGAGGCAGGAGCATGAGGCACGACCGGCGCTAGTTTGGGCAGCTGGAGCAAGAAGACCAGAGGTTGAAGAAGCACTACGGCCGTTGGATGGACATCGTACGATCACTGGAGCTAGAATCGTGCATATTGACTAAGTTGACAAAGCCCTCCATCCCCGTCAACTTAGTAGGCCCACAAGTCAGCCTGCCACTATACTGGGTCCCAGCTAACAGGGGGATTATTCATTTTTTTGTGCGTAATAAGGAGGCACTTCCTTGCGTGCGAAGATATAGCTGGTGGGTCCGAGCTGTTAGTGGCGGTAACATTTTTTTCACGAAATACAGAGGCCCTTTCGGTGGGTCCCTGATGTCAGGTGGAGGAATGATTATTTTGCGCGTAATAAGGAGGCATTTCCTTGTGTGCGGCCGTGGACCCAGCTGTCGGCCTCTCCACGTAAAGTCCACTTCAGATGCATGTCGGTCATTGATCACGTTGACCAGGCCGCGCCGAGAGGACCAGGGCAGTGGACGACGATGAGGCCTAGGAAGGGAACGACATGGAGGCAGGGAAGACTCGGCAATTGTTTCCCACGCGGAGGGAGTACAACTGTACGAGGGTTTACTAGTTCGTCTGCCGTCGCTGGAGAATAACAACAGGTGTGGGTGAGTAGAGGGATGGCTAGGCCAGCGATGGGAGTACGGTGGGGCGGTGAGGCCTGCACGGCAGCAGAGACAGCCACGGGGAGGAGGGAGCAAGCAGTCCCGCCGGCGCCTGTTTGAGCGGCTGGAGCAGGAAGAGCAGAGATTGAAGAAGCACGACGGCCGTTGGATGGCCATCCAACAGTCACTGCTTGTGCGTCAATCTTTTTTTAGGAAAACATCAAATCTGTGGAAAACAACATACAACCCATTTGCTAATTCTTCAGGTTTTTTTGGAGCCCATATTCTTTTTGTTAGCATTACAGCCCATATTGTGGCCACGGTTAAAAAATTATACGAAATTTTGCATATTTCGGTGCGGTCTGAACTGTTTTTAATCCCGAAATTTCGACTCACATTCAAACTGATTTTAAAAATAAATGTATATCAATATAAAATCCATCGAATTCTCCACGCATAAAAATTAATGTAATTTAAAATCTCGAAATTAAAAAAAAGATATTTGAAACCAATTGCCGGTTTGATGTGTTTTAAAAATGTACAACCCATTTCTCATTACTGATGGGCCATTTGCTCGGCCATCTGAATGAAAGCTCTCCTCGTCTTGAAAGATTTGCAGCCCAACAGGCCTGACAAAGCGACTTACTTGGCAAATCACAAAAAAACTGGGCTGTGACCGTGGACCCAACTGTCAGTCCATTTGTTTTTTTAGTCCATTTGGTGGGCTGGGTGAAACAATGATGTAGCATCTATGCATCCCATTTAAATTCCATTTGCATTTTTCTCGAAAGCTGCGGACTTGCTGGGCTGGGTGAAAATATCATGTTGGGCTAGACGGAGAAATGTTATAAAAACATAAACACATGATTGCACGTCAGTAAAATCTTTGCAAGCTTATGTACACAATCACTAGGAGTTAACTTGCCAAGTTATATATAAACAATTATTATTATTATTTTGTAAGAACTTTCAACTTACGAAATAAAATATCATTTTAATTTGATGAGTTAATAGTACATGGGGTATTATTATTTTTTAGGCTAGACATGGGACAGTTGAGTTGGTTCTAGGGGAAAGTACTGGGAGAAAACTCAGTTTACATAGAAAAAGAAAGTGGCAGAAAATCCAGAGACCTGCTGAGTCCACCTGAGGAGGGGAATATGTTGGGAGGAAGGAGATTCAAAGCACGGCAGCCGAGTGAACTAGTTTTTTTACGGACAAGTGAACTAGTTTACATACATAAGCAAATTGCCACTAAAAAAGCAATCAGGTTAATGGGTTCTTAAAAGAAATATTTTGGACAAAACAGATAATTATGACACATAGGCTAATGCATGAAACACTCACATGATAAAGGTGCTTATAAACAGATAAAGTACAACATCTAGACCTTCCTGGCATGCTTGATCATGACGCTGCAGCTGTCCGTGTACTCGTCGGTTACGGGAAGCAGACACGCCCTCATGTCCAAGATCTGCATGTACATGTCGTAGCATGCGTATGCGCCCTTGGCCGCGTTGGTTATGTAGGCTAGATTCAGAGGTACCTCCCACGTGTTCAGGTCATCTTCTTTCATGTTGGCATATCAGGGGTCGATGATGGTCTCAGCGAGGTCAATCACAGAGTCCTTCTCCTGCCCGTTGCTGATGATCTTGTATTGCTTCTGGATGTCGACAAGCTTGTTGCACCAGATGGCCGAATCG
Source organism: Triticum dicoccoides (assembly GCF_002162155.2). Lineage (NCBI taxonomy): Eukaryota > Viridiplantae > Streptophyta > Magnoliopsida > Poales > Poaceae > Triticum > Triticum dicoccoides. The sequence continues at coordinate 436,844,574 of NC_041384.1, forward strand.
TCGTGTTCTTCCTTCTCTCCACCATAGCGAAGGTGCAGTCGGTGCTGCCAATGAAACGGGCGAATGCTCCAGAACCTGGTGCAGCCATAGGACTGAGGCGAGGCAGAGCTTCACCGAGTCCGTATCATTGGTGTACATCACATTCAACTTGGTGCAGCCATAGGACTGAACGGCAAACTCAAAGGGGAACTCCTTGCTGAAGTCCATATCCAGCAGGCTCACCCCTCGGATCGCCATTGGAGTCTCTTTGAGTGAACGAGTGTGTAGGCGGCAGCATCAGTTCGTTTTTCAGCTCTTGGGGAACTGTATTCAACAGTAAGCTGAGTGTGTACAGGCGACAACAGTTACTACCCCTCCCTCGTCCGCTGCACGCCCGACAGAAGATGCACCCTCGGCCACACGTCGGTTCACGAGCGGGTCTGTATTGGTACTGTAATAACAGGAGTTAGTGGTCACTTTACTTAAATTTAATTAGCTTTAATAGAAATGTGTACTTAAAACAAGCGATGCATTCGCTCGTTCTATCAGTGCCACAGGATCAACATGCACAACAATTAGAATTATTATTCTCAGGACGCACACGATCATCACATTTGTCGCACTTTCACAAAAGATAATACTACCGAGTTTGAACTGTTTGTTATGGTTGTTGTCCTCTGCATCATCATGCCGTGTTTCCCAGCTTGCAAGATTCAGAACCAACAAATAAGATCCAAATAATAAGTACAACAAAGATGCCTACACATCTCACTGATTCCCAGCTTGCAAGATTCAGAACCAACCCATTAGAGCCTTTTGATAAAGTGAATATCGGGATTAAATCCATCTTGGCTAGCCATGCCATACAATCGAAGAACTTGGCGAATGCTCTTGACTGTCACAACATCTGTAGTTGAGTATTCCTGTTTGCACAACATGTTTGCACAGCACAAACAAGGAGATAGGAGAGCATGATTTCGCTTTAATAGCGGCCTCCTTGAACTCAACCTCCAGCTCTACTTGGATGAGGTCTGTCTGGAGTTCCATGATTCAATTCCTGCGCCTTTTTCTGCAGTTCACCTGAAATGAAGCAAAGATTGCATCATTCAGCTAGCAAGAAGTACTTGCTCTTGTGAGCTGGCAGGTTCTTCTTTAGTAGTTGCACTAAAATTGAGGAACATTAAGGTTGGCTGTCCGGCTCATGTAAGGTGCAACTATAATTTTCTTATCCTTTTGTGCAGTTCCACTAAAATAAAGTGCCATTGTGGTGACAATGACGGCTCCATCTTGCAAAGGCTAATAAAATGTTGCACGAGACTACCAGCAGAACTTGACAGGGATTTTGGAAACTCCAATCACCATTTTGTGCAGTTCCACCAAAATTGAGAGATGTTGCCTAGGTGACATTTTAGTTGAAGTGCACAAGACACTCATTCAAAAAAAAGTGTTTTCTGCAGTTCACCAAAAGGTCACAATAGCAACAAGGTGAAATGGATATCCCTATCTGCACAAAAAGATAGAAAGTAAATAGTTGCTGGTCAATAAGAATATACGAAACATATACAAAATGAAAAGAAGCATCTTAATTATGTTCATGGCAATCACGCAAGGACAATAGAAATTTTAAAACGTCAGCGATACTTCATGTTACCAGAAGCATTACGATCAACAATGAGATTCCTCAAATATAGGATTACTTTAATGGTGGCATTGCTTGTTTACCAGACACAGTAAATCAACAGCAGCTAAAGAGTTGGTTTAAGGGCATGGGACCATGGGGACACCAGGACACTCAACAGCGTAAAGGAGCAACTTACTTATCATACTGGGGAAAACAACAGGAGTGCCATTGTACTATGTGAGGGCAGCAAATCTAATCCTGGAGACCTTTTACTATGTGAGGGCAGTAAATCTAATCCTGGAGACCTTTTACTATGTGAGGGCAGCAAATCTAATCCTGAGACCTTTTACTATGTGAGGGTAGCAAATCTAATCCTAGAGACCTTTTACTATGTGATGGCAGCAAATCTAATCCTGGACATACTCTGTTGACTTGTCCACCAGCCGCCACTTTCTACCCCTTTTTCAACCAATAATAGATCTGTTCCTTATCCAGTTTGTACTGCGTTTTCCAATTATTTCCCTTTTCAACCAAGAGACCGGTTGGGTATCCGGTCTCTACTACTTTCACCATTTTATTTCCTCTTTGAATCAAGTCCTAGATTCATGCTACAACTTTCCCCCCTTTCTTCGTTGTTTGAACAAAGCCCTAGTTTTGAATGCATGAAGTAGCTTTACCTCTAATAATACTAAAAATTAAGGTGGCCTTGGAAGAGCTGAAGGGAGTAGAAAAAGATGCACATGCAGACACGTGGGGAGCTGGGGCAGTAAAGCAAGGCCGCTTTCGAAGAACTTATACCTGAGGGTCGCCAGGATGTCGGCGGCGGCAGGTCGGATCTGCGGACAATACGGCAGGGAGGAAGAAGGGTCGGAGGACCTCCCGAGCCGGCCATATGTCAGAGAGAACGACACGGGCAGAGGATCGGGGCCCTCTGGCAGCTGTGGGTTTCCTCCCTCGGCGGCGATGACCGCGTGAACGATGCACCTTTTAGTCCTCTACACACACCGGCCGAAGGGATCCGACCGGATCTGTGACCAGCGGTGAGCAGAGAGAAAATGTCGCTACCGCTGTCTTGTTTATATCTGGAGAGGATGAGAGAATGAAGAGAGCAACCCTAGTAAAGCAAGCGCTCAGGCCCCTGCGTCCATATATAGTGGAGTGATTATCTTTTCTCTCTCCACAACAAGCGTTTCAATTTGTGTACGTGGCATTAAAGAAAAGAAACTCTCTATTTAAGGTGACTACTGTACGACTCCTACTTACTACTAGTAGTACTACAGTATTGTTCACTTGTGCTCCCCGCCCCTCCATTCATTGAACAATCCCACGGGTGAATAAACATACAGTAAGTACTGTATTTATATAGAACGAACAAGCTCGAACTATTTTCGCGTAGTTAAAAGTTGAGGGCGGGGCCTTTCCCAGGCAGTACGCGCGGCAATTTTCGGGTAGGGCCAGAAGACTATTGTAATTTTTTTAAAAAACTTCGAGACGGCCACATAACATGGAGCCGACCCCAACGATTTTAAGCTTACAGGCACGGTACACGCTATCCTAGACTACTATACACATGAAACTGCCACACGAGCGTTCGGGCTGCGCTTGGCTCTTCACCTCTTCGAGAAGTCGAACAATGATGGAATACTACTGCACTGGAGGAGTACTACAGTACGCTTCTGGCCATCTGACACCGATTGAACTGCTGCATGTCCACCGCGTGCGGGAGGGAGAGCGTGTAGCGAAAGCTTCTCCTAGTCTTGCCAGCCACCACGCTCATGGGAGAGGGAGGGACGCCCCCGCCTTTGCGTGTATGACAGGTGGCCCCTACAGGTGTGTGGCCAACCTGTCATACAGCCAAAGGCATGTGCAGTTAAGTCTGCGAGGGAGAGGATAATCAAACTTCTCGTTAATGTGTGAGTTGACGCGACACATCAAAGCACTGCACTCGATATATTTCAATAATTTGCGTGTGTGACTCCCAGATGCAGAGGCCGGGGGTCATCATCCTCCTTTTCGAGAAAAAATAGACGCGTGTGTGAGAGGACGAGTGCGTGCGTGCACCTCTTCTCTTCCTGTATAACGTACTACTAAACTCAAAGTACAAGTTTTTGTGGGTGGCACGATGGTGCGTGCGAGAAGTCCCGAGAGATAGGTTTAATGCATTAATTGCAATGCATGCATTGGTAAATTTTCTCTTAATACTTGCATGCAATAATTTAATGCACCTTGGAATCTGAACATGTGTTGGGGACAACCAAATTGAGCCTTATAAAATGGAAAAACTAAAATTTTGAGATAAGCCCTATAAAACCGGAAAGGAGGGAGTAGAAAAAGAAGTACTCCATCCGGGAATAGTGCCGCACTTCGAAACTAGAACCATCAATAAATTTTGAGCTTGTGTCTCGTCACATTCCAAAATCTCCATGCTATATTGAATTGCAAACCTGTTCACACCGATCACAACCTAAACGGTTTCCCACTTAGGAGCGTATTAGTACTTGGTTATGAATACTAGTATGCCAAGATGACTGCACATTCCTCCTCAACTCCTCATCCACAAAAACAAACAAGTCATTCAGCATCCTTCCCTTGCGTCTGCCATGGCCAGCGTGAGTTCTGGGTCGAGAGATTGCCACCAAGGAGAGGCGAGCATGGAAGCGGAAGCACGAGAGATGTCCCGCCTCGCTGCGAGAGCAGCCGACATGTCCCACCGCGCGGAAGTAGCAGCACAGAGGTCCCGTCGTGCCGCTGAAGCAGCACGGAGGTCCCGCCGCACCGTCGATGCAGCAGACTAGTCCAGCCGCGCTGCGGAAGCAATAGAGATGTCCCGCCGCGCCGCGGCGGCCTGGGAAAATTTCTCGCGGGCACACGACGACTGTTACAGGCGCATGCATGCGATCGTCCATAGCCAGACGGATCAGATCTCCCGCTCGGCGAGGTTGCAGGACGACATGATAGCCTCGTTTGAACAGGTTACCGGTGTCATTCGGCAACTAAGGGAGGGCAATGAGAGGCTCCGGGCCAAGCGCGACCTACTGAGGGAGAAGACCGTCCGAAGTGCAGACCTGTAGGAGGAGACTAGTGCCTTGTTGAAGAAACTTATGGACGAGAATGACATGCTCCGCAACGAGTGCCAAAGGCTGGTGGAGGAATCCGTGGATGTTCTCAAGCAGCGTCTTGAGGACACGAAAGAGCTCATTGCCGCTCGCCGCGGAGACTAGTTTCCTGGTTTCCTTTGATGTAATAATCGGTTTAGGATGTGGATTGTGTCGTCGGTTGTGAAATGTTGTTTCTAGCGCGGATATTTGGCCTTTGTTGTCCTCTTGGGATGTTGCGATTTCAATCTGGTAGCTTTTAGTCCTTCGTGTTAGGCTGGAGTTGTGCTGAACTTCTTGTGAATTGTGGTGGTTTTCAGTAATTAAAATCGGAAGGGGCAAGACCTTCTTTGATCAATTTTTTTAATCGTCCTTATATATACATCAGTCTTGCTATAAGTCGCAGTAGATGCTATATAGGTCCGTCGTATCTTACATCAAGATCCGTGCTTTCAGATTTTCTTTTTTCTCTCTTAAATCTCAGTCGAGTGAGATATAGCCACGCCATTGAACAGAGGCTCGGGCGCCATTAATGGAGACCTTGGGAGAGAGGTGGACGGCAGATGGAGGTCAAAGGGCTCTCCTCCCGATAAGCACGCGTAGGGGTCTGATCGCACGCCTCTCGTACTCAAATAGCTACCCTGCATGTCGCCTCCTAGCTAATAAAAAAGGGGACGTGTGGCGGCACGTAAATGGTACTAGTAAGTAGAACGCCCACGGTTTCAATAATACTTGTGTTTCCGATTGTAATGTGACATCACTTCTTCCAAAATGACTTTGTTGATTGTTAATGTGTGCGCCTTCACAAATCGGACTGCAAATTTACCACAGCATGTTGGTGCCATGTCATGGCACCAAGCCAAGCTTCATTATTTCCATGCGTGTTTTGGATTTACAGGAATTAAAAAACTAAGTTTCTCAATATTTCCAACCCAGCCACGACGCCCAAAATTTTGAATTTCATTCCCATTTCTTGCATGGAACCTAGAAATTTACCTGAGGACACACATGTGATTTTTCAACCAACTTTGGTGCACTGGAACATGTGCTTGTATTTCAAATTTGAATTATGCACACAAAGGTGACACGTTCCCTCCCAGAACCACGAGCCTTCTTGAGAGAAGCTCCGATTTACAAGAAGCTTATACCAAAATTTGTTCCTATTCGGCCAATTTTTTTTACCACGGCATGGTACTACCATGACATGACACCATGCCAAGTTTCATGATTTTAAAACCAAGTTTCTCAATGTTATCGACCGAGCCATGATGCCCAGATGTTTGAATTTTATTCTCATTTTTTGCATGGGACCTACTCCCTCCTTCCATCTATATCGGGCCTAATGTGTTTTTCAAGACAGCCTTTGACTATTGACAAGATTAATAGCACATGAGATGTATACTATGCAAATTATATTATTGGAAGCTCCTTTGACATACAAAATTGAAGGTATGCTTTGTGTAAGTTGCATGCCATATATTATTGCTCTAACGTTTGGTCAAAGTTAGCCTCGAAAAACGCATTAGGACCTGTATGCATGAGAGGAGTCGACTTCGAGAGAACCTGTTTGTTCGAGAGACACCGAGGAAGACTACTATATATCGATGGTGCATGTAGGCGGTAATTAAACTAAGG
>NC_041384.1:436851139-436932281 GCF_002162155.2 Triticum dicoccoides
TAGAAGGAGATTGTTAAGTGTGAGTGTGTGTTTTACCCATCCAGGCGGAAGTTATGTGCACAAAAGAGGAGAACGATTTGATGTGGCATTAGGATTGAGGGTAATTAACTACGTATGGAGACATAGAGACCTTGAACGTGCATGTGTGAGAGGTATACATGCATACGTGGGATGTGTGTGTGTGTGCGCGCATGATCGAGATAAAAGAAAGAAGACATAAGTCATAAGATCAACGACATGGGAGAGACGGATCGGTATGACAATAAGCATGCATGTGAGAATGCATGGAAGAAGTCCCGACAATTGAGCATGTGTTTATGTCTTTAAGAGATAGTGGTGTGGGCTGGAGCATGCATCTATGGTGAGCAGAGGGAGTGAGGCGCAACGATTGTGCAAAAGAGACCAACCTATAAATGCATATGTATGGAGAGACATATATAGTGTGGGTGATAGGAAGCAAGACTCCGTGCGAGAAAGAAATGTTGACGGAGAAACTACAGATAGATACAGAGATGGAGATGCTGGCTAGAGGGACATCCGCTAGTTTGGGTGTTGGAGATGACCGTCGGGTGGTTCAAAGGGTGAAGTTATATATGTGTGTGAGAGGGCACTTGACTGCATGTAGAGAGAAACATATGTAGTGTGCGTGATATGAATCAAGAGTGAGGGCGAGAAAGAAGGTTGATGGAGAAACAGATAAATAGAAAGATAAAGATGCTAGCTAGTGTGCGTTAGAGATAGGAGTCGAGTGGATCAGAAGGCTGGGTTATGTGTGTGGGTGTGAGAGAGATAGAGAGAGGGTGCATGTGAGTCACATACAAACAGATATCAGAGAGAAATGAGATCTAGAGAGACAGAGTTTTGTGTCTGCGAGAGAGAAAGATATTTCACAACGAGAGTGATAGCTAGAGAGACATACGAGGGAACGCAAGATATCTCTAGGGAGAGAGGGTGTGTGTGAGAGACATACAAGAGAAGAATGACGAAATATGAGACCCTGGGAGACAGAGTTTGTGTTTGTGTGTGAGAAAGAGATATTGAAGAGGAAGAGTCGTAGGTTCTCATATCTAAGGAGCGAAAGACATCTTTGTATGAGGGGTGTGCGAGTGGCACACATGGGAATAGTAGAGAGAAATGAGACCCCGGGAGACAAAGTTTTGTGTTTGTGTGAGAGAAAGAGATTCCACATGGAGAATCATAGTTAGAGACACATAGCAGGGAGCGAGATATACTTAGAGAGAGATAGAGTGATGAAGGTCGATGAAGAGAGTACCGTCAGTATGTTACAAAGATAAAAGATCATTGTCGACATACAGGTAGCACGAGAGATACCTGAGAGACGATGAACGCGTATAGGTCCAGAGAGATAGTCCTATATAAGCATGAGTGATAGCTATATGAGACGAATATCTGGATTAAAGGGGATTCAAATATTTAAACTAGAGATCACGACATCGATAATATCATAACACAAATTGGTGTATCAAACATGCATATTCATTTGAATTTGGGCACACGTGTAATGTTATATAGTTTATCAATATTGGTGATCCATAGATTCTTCAATTACAAACAATGCATGGTTTATATGCAATTAATGTCTAAACGAGATTACACTATATGTTGCGTGTGTGAAACACATTATACATGTTTGAGAAGTAAAAAAACCCGCATGAAACACACATTAATTGGAGACAGTTAGCGAGGAATGCATACATTGGATTTCAACATAAAGTGATTTCAAATATTTGAAAATCCAAATTGATGGATACAACCTTATGAATCTGAGATCATGCCATTTGTAAACCATATTTATGTATAAATGGTGTTGTGCTTTTGAAAGTATATATATATAAAATGATGTATATAGAATGTAATTTCAATTGAAAATGGATCCCGCCCAAAAAAAATAGAATACAAACGGGATTCGAATTGAGTTGGCACGGTAAACGTGCACTCTACAAAATTTGAACAAAGCGGGGAAAGTTGCAGTAACCGCCCGAAACCAAAATTTGTAAGATGGAAATCACTACTACCTATCCCTGCCACGCAAAGCCTATATGCTGGATTTCTATAGGTTTTGAGAGGGGTAGGTTTGTAATTTCACCCAAACGTGACGTAACTACCTCTCACCCGGATTCATACACGGTGGGCGCCAAAACACAGTGTGTCCTTGGCCGAAATCGACTCCCTCCCCGATTCATATTCATAAAAGTGGGCGCCAAAAACAAACTCTCGTCGGCAAATATTCGGTGTATGCGAGATTACCGTCCTATCCCCAACCGACTAGTGTTGCTGTGATGTAGTAGAAATTTGAAACGGGGGCTAAGTTTGTAAATTTACTCGCATTTGAGACAAGCGTGCCCTGATTACATGGTTCCCCCTTCCTCTCTACCTCCCTTTTCCCCATTCGTACTCCGTGGGCGCCAAAACACCCTCTCCATCCCACCCTCCTCCGTCGGCCGCCGTCCGCCACCCCATCCACCACCGTCCTCCTCCACCATGATGGAGATAATACCCCGACGCTGCCGTCCATTACAAGAGATCGACCTCTCTCATCCATGGCTTCGGACCGGGATCCTTGCATCCCGTCCTCTCGCTTCATCCCCGTCGTCGTCCACCTTGCCGGCGCCGGTCCTACGACCGTCTCGTCCACCGCGCCCCGCCGCCACCATCTACCCTCCTAGATCTGCTTCCACGCCGCCGATAGCCATCGCTACCGCAACACCATCAAATTCCCAGTAGATGCGTAAACGGCGCCGCACCAGAGGCGGTACTATTTCGTATCTGCTCAACTTATTTATCGCAGCAAGAAAATAGATCGCCACTGCTTTACTCTGATTTCTTGTCTTGGTTGCGAAGTTGCCTTTGTCCGGTTTGCACCTTCAGATCCGCCATGGCACGCTCAACACCATACTCGCAATGCTTATGGTTTTCCCCTTTTATATTCCACACTAGTTAAATCACAATAGACTAAATTTCAAAATTGGGTCAGTCGATTTTTTAGAGCTCGCCGGAGTTCGCCGGTGCGATCGAAGGGGCTCGGGTGGTTGTGGGGCCTCGTCGAACAAAGAAAACTCGACGCAGGTGGGGGTTGGGGTGGGGGTGGGGGTGGGGGTGGCGGAGGAACACAGGCGGCAGGGGCCGGTGGTCCGGTCGGCGGACCGTACGGTGTTCTATATGGGAAGAATCAGAGACGAGGAAGAAGAAGGGTTAGGAGACGTAGGATCTTCATCCGACTACCTGAAATGGTCGAGAGACAGCTAGGAGTTGCATTCTTAATGCGCTCTGGTTCATCATGTGTGGGCACTGCGCAACCAACATTTTATTATCCAAAATCTTCTTTCTCTTCTTTACCATGTTCCTCTTCCGTTCTTCTTTAATATGTACTCTCTCCATTCCTAAATACAAGTCTTTGTATAGATTCCACCATGGACTACATATGGAGCAAAATGAGTGAATCTACACTCTAAAATGTACCTGGATACATCTGTATGTGATCCATAGTGGAAATCTCTACCAAGACTTATATTTTGGAACAGAGGGAGTATGATAGTAGTACAGTATGTTCCTTGTACTGAAGATGAGCATGGACATTTGCAGTGTAGAGGTCTATACGGTCGGTTGTGATGGACACTTTGAGCCTCTTTGATTCGTAGGATCTTGTAAACATAGGAATAGGATTTGTAGTGGCCTGCCCACTTGAATCCTATAAGAATAGCAAGGAAATGCGGGGAGCTGTGTCGCCTTTGAGAGTTACATTGATATTAACAATACCGCACCTTCACTTGAAGAGAGATGGTATCCAAAGCCTTTCTAGCCGTACCGACAATACTAGCACATATATTCCAGCAAGTTCCACTTTGCTGATTTTACTCTGATGCTTAAGGTTTTCCCGTTATATCTACACTATGATCTGTGTAGCTACTTTGTGTCGCACTAGCAACAGTCATTGAGTGCCATTCTGGATGCAATGAAACTCATACGCTCCCTACCTGTTGATTCTTGTTCAGAATATGATCCTAATGACTATTCTAACCTCGAGGAGTCAAAGGCAGATGACCTGTCCTGTTCACCCATCAAGGTGCCTGTTCTAATTTGGCAATGTTTTATTGATTGCGGGTATCTTGCATATGTTGTCTTGCATTTCTTTTACTTTGTTGCACCGCCATCTGCTTAGTTTACTCATCATATATGTCGAGATGCCATGCCCATCCATTATCAATACATATTCCATCTGTCATCATACCATGTTTTTCCATGCAAATGCTGTTCTTGTGCATCAGACATCAAAAAGGAAGAGGGTGATTGCCGAACCTGAAGGAGTGCCAGCAAAGTCCTTGAAAAATGTGGTGGTGCCATAGAAATCAGACAGCACCCCACTTATATTGGCTGTACAACCAGTGACACAAAACGTAGGACCGACTCCAGCAGACTGTACCCATACTTCATTGGCCACACCACTAGCCCCACCACACAGGACCTGCACTCCATCAAAAGGTATACCGATTTCATTTGCCATAGCACTAGTTGTACCATAGAAAAATCCCACTCCAGCAAAAAGTACAGCAAGTCCACTAGCCGAAGACCTATCCCAACTGCAGAGACGGCCAATCCCTGTAGATTGGAACCCCATTTCATTTATTCCTAGTTTAAAAGACAATGCTTTCAATGTTGTTAGGGACTACGTGCATATATTCCCATCATGGGAAGATTATTGTGAAGACAAACACCATTTTCACATCTTCCTGTCCAACTTACGTGTAAGTGCTATTATTCATGGTTATTATTTTCCTGTTTTCTGCTGATTGAACACATGAATGATTTACATTACATTGTTGTAACTAGGCGATGGTCAATCTGGATAGTCATGACGAGCAAAGCTTGCTTGTGCTTTTCAAGGAACCATTGCAGTAGTATCGGTGTTACCTAAGGAAATTACACTTTGATGTCAAGTCTATAAACGAATTTCCGGTGAAGTCTCCTATGCTAAATTTAGAAGACATTGAATGGAAAAACCTTTTTATGCACTGGTCTCATTCCCAGGATGAGGTACTGTCTATGAAATCGCATGACAATTTGAACTTCTACTTTTCTGCATGTGCCTTACGGATCTTTTTTGCAAGAAATCATCTCGAAGAAGAATTCCAGTTTGACAAGAACGACATGATATCGCAAATATGCTGCCCGCTGCTTTGCTCTTGTTAGTACCTGTTGTCCTGTATCACTGTACTTGCATACATACCTGGTTCATTATGTGACAGCAGTATGCATGATAGCTTGCTTATCAATTGTTCACTCCAAATTATCCGATCTGTATGAATGGTTACATTAGTGTAGAATATATCCAATGCCAATGTTTTTTTAGCTCTGCATTGTTCTTGTAAGTACATGCTATCCTTTATCAGTGTACTTATAATGACAGGTAGTTGTTCATGTACCATCACTCTGCAGCTTATTTTCCTTTGCCCTCCATTTTCTACACATCAGATCTATATTTACTCTTACCATAAGGTTGGTACTGAAGAAGTTTAGCTGTGCATTGCTCTTGGCTGTACCTTTTGCCTGTATCGCTGCACTTACATTTATAGCTACTTGGTTATGTAGCGTCACTCTTCATCTTATCTTAAATATTCTCCATTTTTTTGTATATTATCACATCTATATTTACTCTTAACAAAATGTAGAATAAAGGCAATGCTTTTGAAGAAGATTCTGTGGTAATCATCTTGAATTGCCCCCCATCAGCATGGACAAGGCCTTTATAGAGCCTGTATTCACCAATAATGTAAGTTTGTCCATCTCAAGCCTTCAAACTTTGTTGTATATATTTGGTTAGGCATGACTGCAACAGCTATTTTTTTTTGGTGTTTGCATCAAATTGCTTGTTTAAAGTTTATTATGTAGTTCATAAACAAAAGTTTGTCCTTTCTCAATTTAAGTTTTCAGTTGTACAACCAACTTCCTTCTTCATACCATGTAAATTAAACTATACATAGCAAGTGATCTTCTTTTGCACGGCATGTATGCTTCTGTTCTTCATCCGTAAATCCAGTGGTGTGGTGAACCTACCCACTACAGCACAATGTCATATTCTGCAATGTCTTAACTATGAACAATGTCATATCATTCTACTATTATTTAAACCATCTCTTTATTTGCCAAATTGAAATGGTATAAATTGACAGCAAACTAACCATTGATACTTATGAGTTCTTGATCTGTAATCCAGTGGTGTCGTGATGCTGCCAACTCCTTCACAATGTCATTTCCTGCCATGTCTTGACCTCAACAATACCATATTGTGTTAATGCAAATTTAAACTGTGTCACTTTATTCGTCAGTAAGAAATGTGATGAATTGTCAGCACTGATACTTTTATGTGTAAAACCTGTCATCTGTCTGCTTGTTTATCTTTCAGAGTGAGGAAGATATAAGTGTTGAACAAGCGCAGTCTCATCATCTTGCTCAGCTGCTTGCGCTGCAGCTCCCCACCAGGGCTAACCTTTCTTGAACTCTATTGAAGTGCTGTCGGTTTTGTATATTATTTTTTCGGCGTGTTTATTTGCACTGGTGGCGATCTTTGATGCCCAGTGTATGTAATCTGTTGTCTGCTTGTGCTTTATTATCATAGTGGCGAACTTTGATGCCCAGTGGATGTAATATGCCGTAATTTCTTTATTGTATAGTATAGGTTTTTTCTTATTCACGATGCTGCAGTTATTTTACTGTATATATATCCCGTCTTCGCAGTAAACCGACCAAACCGTAAAATTACGGTACATAATCGGGCCGTCATGCAATCACGATGTAGGTTGGGCCTGAAACATGCTGATCAGCTCATGGGCCGGCAGCAGCCCGAAATGAACCCCGACCCATGATTGTGCGAATCAAATCACGGGCTTTTAACAGGCCGAAAAATTGTCTCGGTCCTTGTTTGGCCCAATCAGATACCGGCTGCGAGCAGGCCGGATGCAAACCGGGCCGTAGTTAGGCCCAACTATATGACGGGCTTTTAACAGGCTGAAATTAATATAGGGTCGAAATGTTAAACGGGCCCTTAACATGCCAAAACTAATATCGGGCCGAATTACTAAGTGGGCCTTTAGCAAGTGGGCCCAAAAGCATAGTGCCCAGTTGACGGGCCGAATGTGATATGGGCCATAATTAGGCCCAAAACCTCTTAAAGGGTCGGACTTGATCTGGGCCATAATTTGGCCGAGAACCTGGTAGGCTTTTAATGGGCCGGATCTCATATGGGTCACTATTAGGCCCGGAGTGTGGCATGCCATTAATAGACCGGATCAAATATGGGCCGAAATTTGGCCCAAAACATGGCAGCCAGTTAACGGGCTGGCCTACTAGGGTCCTCAAAATCTTGTGGGCCTACAGCTGGGCCGGCCCATTAATGTCGGCGAAATCTCATGGGCCTTTAGCTGGGCCGGCCCATTATGATCCGCAAGAATTTTGTGGGCCTTCACCTGGGCCGACCCATTATGATCCGCAAGAATTTTGTGGGCCTTTACCTGGGCCGGCCTATTATGGCACACGAAAATCTTGTGGGCCTTTAGCAGGGCCGGCCCATTATGGCCAGCAAAATCTTGTGGGCCTTTAGCTGGGCCAGCCCATTATGGTCCGCAAAATCTCGTGGGCCTTTAGCTGGGCCGGCCTATTATGGTCCGCAAAATCTTGTGGGCCTTTAGTTGGGCCGGCCCATTTAAACTTGTTGGGCCGTGCCACGTGTCGACGTATCATAGGCGCATTCTGTCTAGTGAGTGGATGGCATCTGTCCCGATGATGAGCCGACACATGTTTCCTCTAGCCACTGATGATTTTACACATGGAAAATCCCCATTGGTCGGGGCTATTAACGGGTTATCGGATCCAAAACCCGACCTGATAGCTTAACGACGTTCCGTTACGATGGATGCCACATGTTGGTCACCCTTGACGAAAGCACTTCTGTGACGCGCGATTTATCGCCATGGAAGTGGACACTTCCGTGATGATAATTTTGGTAATGTCATGGAACACTTCTACGATAGCACAGGTATGACTATCTTGATTCTGTCATAAATTTGTCATGGATGTACATGCATGACAAAAAAAGCAACCTACTGTGATAAACACGTATCGTCACAGAAGTGTATTTTTTTGTAGTGATCAATCCTCTCATCGGGAGGGGGTCAATCTCCATCAACATCTTCACCAGCACCATCTCATCTCAAACCCTAGTTCATCTCTCGTATCCAATCTTTCTCTCAAAACCTTAGATTGGTACCTGTGGGTTGCTAGTAGTGTTGATTACTCCTTGTAGTTGATGCTAGTTGGTTTATTTGGTGGAAGATCATATGTTCAGATCCTTTATGCATATTAATACCCCTCTATTATGAACATGAATATGATTTTTGAGTAGTTACGTTTGTTCCTGAGGACATGTGAGGGAGTCCTGGATTAGGGGTCTCCAGACAGCCGGACTATATCCTTTGGCCGGACTGTTGGACTATGAAGATACGAGATTGAAGACTTCGTCCCGTGTCCGGATGGGACTCTACTTGGCGTGGAAGGCAAGCTAGGCAATACGGATATGGATATCTCCTCCTTTCTAACCGACCTTGTGTAACCCTAGCTCCCTCCGATGTCTATATAAACCAAAGGGTTTTAGTCCATAGGAGAACATACAATCATACCATAGGCTAGCTTCTAGGGTTTAGCCTCTCCGGTCTCGTGGTAGATCAACTCTTGTACAAGTCATATTATCAAGAATAATCAAGCAGGACGTAGGGTTTTACCTCCATCAAGAGGGCCCAAACCTGGGTAAAACATCGTGTCCCCTGCCTCCTGTTACCATCCGCCTTAGACGCACAGTTCAGGACCCTCTACCCGAGATCCGCCGGTTTTGACACCGACATTGGTGCTTTCATTGAGAGTTCCTCTGTGTCGTCATCATTAGGCTTGATGGCTCCTTCAATCATTGATAGCGATGCAGTCCAAGGTGAGACTTTTCTCCCCAGATAGATCTTTGTATTCATTGGCTTCGCACTGCGGGCCAACTTGCTTGGCCATCTGGAGCAGATCGAGAGTTACGCCCCTGGCCACCAGGTCTGGTTTGGATGCTTAAACTACACGGCCGATATCCGCGGAGACTTGATCTTCGACGGATTCGAGCCCCTGCCTAGTGCGCCACACGGTCACGATGAACATGATTTAGCTCTGCCATCGGACAGTGTTTAGGAGATCGCGCCGGCAACCGCTCGGACCCTCAATTCGGAGCCAGTTGCGCCATCCATGGACGGGTGGATAGACCCCGCCATGTAGGCCGTATCCTCAGCGGCGATCGAGCCGAGTATCGACCTTACCCTTCACGAGAGCCGTGATGCCAAGCTGTCGGATCCTTCCCCGGCCATGGACTCCGAACCGTCTACGCCTGTGCCTATCGAATCCGACTGGGCGCAGGTCACGTCGCAACAAACACAAGCGCCGCGTTAACAGCGACAATACCGTGGATACGGCAGTCAATGCCGGATTCAAAGGCTCTAAACCCGGTCAGCGGAAAAAGCCATTCAAAAGAAGCACTCTGGGCCCGTCTAGTTTGGACCGTATACTCGATCGCTCGTTTCAAATACACGGCACCCCCGACAAGCCAGCCAACCACACCAACATGGATTGTTGGGTGTTCAAGCTGGCCGGCAAGTTAAATGCCGAAAACAAAGATAAGGGGTCACATAGCGATGACGAGGAGGAGCGTCGGCAGCCGAACACCGGAGGACAGAAGAGGTTCCCCCCACAAGTGCGGACGGTGAACATGATATACGCAACCCACATCCCCAAGAGGGAGCGGAAGCGTGCGCTAAGGGACGTATATGCGTTGGAGCTAGTCGCCCCAAAGTTCAACCCATGGTCCTCTTGTCCGATCATCTTCGATCGCAGGGACCACCCCACTAGTATCCGTCATGGCGGATTCACCGCACTGGTCCTAGACCCAATCATTGACGGATTTCACCTCACACGAGTCCTTATGGATGGCGGCAGCAGCCTGAACCTGATTTATCAGGACACAGTGCACAAAATGGGTATAGACCCCTCAAGGATCAAACCCACAAAAATGACCTTCAAAGGCGTCATACCAGGTGTAGAGGCCCATTGCACATGCTCAGTCACACTGGAAGTGGTCTTCGGATCCCTGGATAACTTCCGAAGCGAGGAGTTAATATTCGATATAGTCCCGTTCTACAGTTGTTGGGGATATAACTATTTGAGTAAGCCGGCCAGGAGGGGCCGGGTTATGCAAATAGGACTAATCGTAAAGGAAGCCCAAGACCCAGCGTGAGGATGGCGGTTCATAGAGCTTAAGGCCCATAGAGACAAACCACCGTAATGGCATGACTTGTAACATAAGGTATAGGTAACTAGTCACCGAGTCAGACATTGTTTATGAGCCGGCCGAGACTTTGTAGGCCTGAGGGCATCAACCCGTGTATATAAGGGAACGACTCGCCGGCGGCTTAGAGAGGGAGGGAACCAATCGAGAACCGGGCATAGCATATTTCGCTCCCTGGTCATCGAAAACTCAAGCAATACCAATCCAACTAGACGTAGGCCTTCCTTCACCGCAAGGGGCTGAACTAGTATAAACCTCGCGTGTCCTTTGTCCCGATTAACCCCTTTAAGCTTCCTAGTTGCGATGGCTCCACGATTAAGTCCTTGTAAGAGGACATCTGCCGTGATAATTCCACGACAGTTGGCGCCCACCGTGGGGCCAGCGCACGGTGGATTTGAGTTTTTGAAGGGCAGCTTCGAAGGGCTCAAGGGATACGCAGTTGGCCGGATGAACAAGAGTCGTCGCGGCAAGATCTACATCGACGACGAAGGCTGGGGCCCCGATGCCGGCTCAATTGAGTATGGGTACCGGGTCCCCTTTGGCGGAATTCACGTCTTCATCGACCGGATTGGTGAGCCGGGCCTTGAGCCGGACAGCTGCACCGACCTTGTCGTGACGGCTCAGCGTGCGAAACCCACCCGAGCTCAACCCGTCGTGAAGCGTGCCTTTGTGGGTTGCATCCATGGAGGTGAACTTTCTGAAGGATCTGAAGGTGATGGTGAGCCGACCGTCCTCTCTGACGGTGATTCGTCTGTCGGCTCAACAGATTCGCTGTATCAAGTAAAAGATGGTGTGCTTGGGGGCTGTTCTGATGGAAGCACTATTCCGGACCCCTCAGAGTCGCCAAACTGGGCAGGAGTCTTCACGGCTGGTACTCAACCAGGCCAAAATTCTACGGCTTCAGTAGCGATAACGTCCGGGTTAGGAGCAGCCAGGGCAGGAGGCCCTGTGTGCTCACCGGCTCAGGTACTGATGGATCTCATGGATAAACTTACAGCCTTGTTAACTACTATAGTTGTCCCTGCGAACCAATCTGAGAATGAGGCGGAGGTGGCACAGGTTCGCGATGAGATCGCCCGGGCCAAGGAAACCTTAGCAGCTGAAGATGCTAGATTAGCCACAGAGCGGGCGGCTTTGGACGCACGGGCGCCACAACTTCAGGCAGAGGCCTTTCAGCTCACGTTGAGCTTAAACGAATCTAATGAGTTAATGAGGAGGAGACATCAGAAAACTCAGTCCCGTTTACCTCAGATTTATGATCCTCAGAATCTCTTTGCTACACCTGGGGCCGGCACAAGTAACCCGCCAGGTGCAAATCAGTTTATGACATCCGAAGCGGGAGGCCCACTCCAGCCTCCGGTGACGGCGCCTCTTCACGGCAATATGGCACCGCCCCATCACGTACCGATACCACAGGGTCACTTCTCCAACCCCATGGAGAACTTAATCACAACATCAACATGTTTGGCGGCTCTCCCAGTAGATGGTGATGATCCAACAGCGGTGGAAACCCGGAGGATCAAGGAGCTTGTCCAAACAGCCCTGGCTCAGCAGGAGACCTACTCCTATAGACGGGACAGGATTCACTCAACTCCTCCACCTTGGTTAGCTCCGCCTCGTCAAAACCGGAGCCCGAGTTACAGTAGACACATGGAGTCAGAGGCCTTGTCAAGTAGCGCTCAACGCCAGAACCAGCCCGGCGGGTATAACCCGGTTTAGGATCGGATACGTCAGGAGGACGAGCGGGCGGCTCAGCTAGCGGCTCAGCTAGCAGCCCAACAGGACTCACCGGCTTATCCGGCGACTTCCATTGATGCGGGTATTGCTACTAGAACCGGAGGAGTTCCTTGTCTGGTACCGGCTCTACGTAATGTACGTCTGCCCAAGGATTTCAAGGGACCTCGAAAGGTGCCGAATTATACGGCCGATTTACAGCCTGGGGCGTGGATTGAAAGTTACGAGATGGCCTTGGAGCTGCTGTAGGTTAGTGATGAAGCGATGGCTAAATACTTCACCATGATGTTGGACGGAACGACCCGTTCTTGGTTAAAGGGTTTGCCACCCAATTCCATTAATTCATGGGCGGAGCTAAAGGCCCGTTTCATCCAGAACTTCAAGGACACTTGCAAGCAGTCTATGTCGATTGTGGACCTGACAAATTGTAAGCAGGAGGAAGGTGAATCTACGACTCATTGGATGCGCCGGGTCAAAGATATAATACATTCGTCCGACAAGATGGATGCCAGTTCAGCAGTTCTCATGCTGGAGAAGAATTGCCGCTTTGAGCCTCTGAGACAGAAACTGGGGCGCCTGAAGCGTGATTGCAACAATATGGGGACGCTGATGGAGGCTTTAGTCAAGTATGCCGATTCTGATAGTACCAAGGATCCCGCGTCTGATGAGGAAAAGACAGGGAAGGGAAAGAACAACGGTAATGGAAAGGGTCAGCGGCATAACCCAGTGAGTCAAGGAGGCAATAAGCATAAAGCAGACGGTAACCCGGAATTTGTGGCCAATGCACAGGGTAACAATCAGAAGCGCAAAATAAAGCCACCCCTCGGTTTGGCGGGTCATGTCCGTCTCTTGAGCAACTACTCAATGAGCCCTGCCCGAAACACGACACCCGGGAACGACCAACGACTCATTTATGGAAGGATTGTGCAATCATGAAGGCTTCCAAGAATTCTAATACATTTGATGGAAATCAAGGCCCAGGCGGCGGCTCAGGAGCTGGCGACTTTCATGGCTCGGGCGGCGGTTCAAGATCCGGTTTTCAGGGAAGCCAGGGTGGTTATAATCAACAGCAGTCTGGTCAAGGAGGTCAGCAGCAGCAGCAGTCGGGTTATCAGAGTCATCCAAAACAGCTAAACAGTGGGCAGTATCACGTGTTCACCACAAGTTTGTGTAAACGTGATCAGAAAGTTCATAGGAGGGCGGTGAATTCTGTTGAGCCGGCAGTCCCTCGTTACTTGAGGTGGTCGGAACAGCCTATTGTCTGGAGCAGGGAGGATCACCCTCCCCGGGTTGATAATCCGGGTCAACTGGCCCTGGTAGTGGCACCGCAGGTTGGTGGTTATAAATTTACTAAGGTGCTCATGGATGGAGGTAGCAGCATCAACATCCTCTATTACGAGACCTTTCTGCGCATGGGCTTAACCGACAAGAATTTAAAGACTTCCAACACCGTCTTCCATGGAGTGGTGCTTGGTAAGTCGGCGTATCCTGTGGGTAAAATCGAGCTAGAGGTGGCCTTTGGAGACGAGCATGATTCTAGGGCGGAAAAGTTAACTTTTGAAGTGGTCAAAATCAAGATTCCATATCACGCTTTGTTTGGGCGGCCGGCTTATGCCAAGTTCATGGCGCGGCCGTGTTATGTTTATTTACAGCTCAAGATGCCGGGTTACAAGGGTAGCATCACTGTGCATGGAAGCCGAAAGGTGGCCCTGGAATGCGAGGAAGGCGATGCGGCTTATGCCGAGTCTGTCTGTGCAGCAGAGGAGCTCAAATTTTATCAAGATAACGTTGACCCGGCAGATATGACCTCCCTCAAGAAGCCGACTACGGAGCATGACCCGGCCATGAAGTTTAAATCGGATGCAGAGACTAAGCTTGTTGATTTTACTCCGGGCGATTCGTCTAAGCAATTCAACATCAGTGCCAACTTGGATCCTAAATAGGAAAGCGTGCTCATCGAGTTCATCCGTGAGAACCGGGACATCTTTGCATGGAAGCCTTCTGACATGCCGGGTGTACCGAGAGGACTCGCTGAGCACACTCTTAATATTGAGCCGAAGTATAAGCCGGTCAGGCAGTTTCTGTGGCGATTCAATGAGGAACGACGAAAAGCTATAGGAGAAGAGGTCGCCCGGCTCTTGGCGGCTGGGTTCATTGTCGAAGTTTTTCACCCGGAGTGGTTGGCTAACCCGGTGCTCGTGCTCAAGAAAAACGGCACCTGGCGGATGTGTGTGGATTACACGGACTTAAATAAAGCATGTCCGGCTGATCCTTTCGCTCTGCCCCGGATTGATCAAATCATTGATGCTACGGCGGGTTGTGCGTGTTTGAGCTTTTTGGATGCTTACTCTGGTTATCATCCGATCAAGATGGCAGTTAAGGACCAGGAGAAGACGGCTTTCATCACTCTGTTTGGAGCCTTCTGCTATGTGTCTATGCCTTTTGGGCTCAAGAGTGCCCAGGCGACTTATCAACGATGTGTACAGAATTGTCTTCACAATCAGATTGGGCGCAATGTTCATGCTTATGTGGATGACATAGTGGTGAAATCCAGAGAGGAGGAAACCTTGATATCTGATCTCAGAGAAACCTTTGACAATCTCTGGGTTTACAAAATGATGCTTAACTCGGAGAAGTGTGTATTTGGTGTGCCTGCAGGCAAGCTTTTGGGATTGGTCTCAAACAGGGGCATCGAGGCTAATCCGGAGAAGATTAAGGCAATCATTTCTTTGGCTAAACCAGCATGTATCAATGATGTTCAGCGATTGGCGGGCCGTGTTGCCGCCTTAAGCCGGTTCATAAGCCGGTTAGGTGAGAAGGCCCTACCGCTGTACCAGCTGATGAAGAAGGCAGACACCTTTGTCTGGAGTAATGCTGCTAATACTGCTTTTGAGGATTTGAAGAGGCAGTTATCCGAGCAGCCAGTTCTTGCAGCTCCCATTGACAAAGAGCCTTTGCTGTTATATGTGGCTGCTAATTCACGAGCCGTCAGCGTGGCAATTGTGGTAGATCACAAGGAGGCTGGTAAGGAACATCCGGTTCAATGGCCGGTTTATTATGTCAGTGAGGTACTCATCGAGTCAAAACAAAGATATCCTCATTGGCAGAAACTTGTTTACGGGGTGTTCATGGCAAGCCGGAAGCTGAAGCAATACTTCCAAGGTCACCCTATCACTGTAGTGAGTTCTGCCCCCTTGGGAGACATTATTCAGAATAGAGAGGCTACAGGATGAGTCGCCAAGTGGGCCATTGAGCTCGGGCCTCATGGTCTGAAGTACGTACCACACACTGCCATTAAGTCTCAAGCTTTGGTGGATTTCATCAATGAATGGACAGAGCTACAGGCACCTGAGGAGAAGCCCGATAATACTTATTGGACTGTTCACTTTGATGGGTCCAGACAGTTGGAAGGCTCGGGGGCTGGAGTCGTGTTAACTTCCCCTCGAGGTGATAAATTTTGTTATGTGCTCCGGCTTATGTTTCCTTGTACTAACAATGCAGCTGAGTATGAGGCCGTACTCCATTGTCTCCGGATGGCAAAAGAGATGAACTTGAGCCGGGTAAGATGCTTGGGAGACTCAGACCTTGTGGCTCAATAGGTGTCAGGCAAGTGGGACTCTAAATATCCCCTTATGGCGGCTTACCATCGTGAAGTCGATGCTGTGGCTGGGCATTTCAAGGGTTATGCAGTGGAACACATTGATCGAAGGAATAATGAGGCGGCTGATGCCTTAAGCCGGCTGGGGTCTCAGCGTAAGCGGGTGCCGCCTAACACCTTTCTTGATGTTTTGCATAATCCTTTTGTTAAGTTACCTACAGAGGAAGATCTGGCAATACCAGACCCGGAGGCACAACTGGTGGCGGCTCTTCACGTTATCCCGGATTGGACAGTGCCTTATTTGGCTTACATGACCCGGGGAGAGTTGCCTGAAGATGAGACCTTGGCAAGAAAAATCGCCCGGCGATCCAAGTCCATGACAATTGTGAATGGCGAGTTACATCACTGCAGCGTCACTGGAGCATTTCAACGTTGCGTGTCACCTATAGAGGGTCAGGAGATCCTTCGTGAGATTCATGAAGGCGATTGTGGTCATCACGCCAGCTCAAAATCTCTTGTGGACAAAGCTTTCCGTCATGGGTTTTATTGGCTGACGGCTCATGCTGATGCAGAAGACCTGGTCAGTAAATGTGACGGATGTCAGAAATTCTCACGACGAGCCCATGTGCCGGCTCAAGAATTGAGGATGATTCCAATTACTTGGCCGTTTGTAGTCTGGGAGCTTGATATGTTCGGGCCTTTCAAAAGGTCTAAGGATAAAAAGACACATCTCTTGGTAGCGGTTGACAAGTTCACAAAGTGGGTGGAGGCGGAGCCAGTCATTAAGTGTGATGCAGCCACAGTGGTCCAGTTTATGAAAAAGGTGATTTTTCGCTTTGGTTTTCCACACAGTATTATAACGGATAATGGCACTAACCTCTCCAAAGGAGCTATGGAAGAGTTCTGTCAACGAGAGCATATCCGGCTTGACATTTCAGCTGTGGCTCACCCTCAATCCAATGGTCAAGCAGAACGAGCTAATCAAGAAATCTTGAGGGGTATCAAGCCCCGGCTCTTGGTCCCCTTGTAGCGGACGCCGGGTTGTTGGGTGGAGGAGTTATCTTCTGTACTTTGGTGCATCAATACTACACCTAACAGATCTACGGGTTACACGCCTTTCTTTATGGTGTATGGAGCAGAGGCGGTCCTGCCAAGTGACATCCGTCATGACTCACCCCGTGTGGCGGCTTATGTTGAAGAAGACAATGAAAAAGCTCGGCAAGACGCACTTGACCTGTTAGATGAAGAGCAAGACTTGGCAATAGCCCGCTCGGTGATTTACCAGCAAGACCTGCGCCGCTACCACAGCCGTCGGGTTAGGTCCAGAACCTTTCAGGAAGGCGACTTAGTGCTCCGACTCATCCAGGATCAATCTGACATGCACAAGCTATCCCCTCCTTGGGAAGGACCCTTTGTGGTCAGCAAGAATCTGAACAATGGATCGTACTACCTTATCGACGTTCGGGAGCATAAAGACTCACGTAAGTCGGAGGAGGAGACCCGTCGGCCGTGGAATATCGCTCATCTTCGGCCTTATTATACTTGAGCCATCGGCTCTAATGTGTATATACTTATACTATGCATATTACATAAAGCAATAAAGCAGGACCTCTGTACTTTTTTCCACTCCCAAAAAGGTTTATGTGTTTTCTTTGTCAGGTGGTGGAGATAACCAAGGAAAAGCGGATCATATCTAAATCCGGCTTTCCTTCGGTCCGGCTTATGATCATATCTGAATCTAGCCATGATCATTTGGGGGCTTCCTATTCAAACATAGGTCGTATTCAAACCAAAGAGAACATAGCTGTCGATACCCACTTGATCGGCATACTGCCAAACCCACTTGGGGGCTTCTTGATCATATTTGAATCATAGCTTAACCCCTTTGGGTCTGACATGGATCGTATTCTAATCAGCATCATTAAACAACTCTTATGGTCACTTGGGGGCTTCCTGTTCAAACATAGGTTGTATTCGAACCAAAGAGAACATAGCTGTCGATACCCAGTTGATCGGCATCGCCACAGCCACTGGGGGCTAACAGATCGTATCCGAATCTTAGCTCAACCCCTTTGGAACGGTTCACTGATCGTATTCGAATCAGAAACCCTTGAATTTTGTTCATCATATTTTACAAGTATCAACATTGGATATCTTGTGACCCTCTTGAAAATACAATGGAATACATTGCAATCCTCCAGGATTAATACTAGTTACATCAGGTTGTTAAGTACCAGGTGAACTTTTATGTGCCAATTTTCAGGAGTTAAACTTACCCTCAGGGGTTGGCTTATGTAAGCCGGAAAAGCAGCTGTAAGCATGACAGGGCAATGCAAGACATTTGTGCAAAGGACATAACAGATTCATATAAACTACAAACTGCATAGTAACGGCGGCTTATGCAAGTATTAAGGGCCATAAGCGGGCGCAAAGGCATAGCAAAACTCAAAGTATTTTCTACTCTGTTACAAGACTCCCCGAGTCTGAATGATGTGGCATTGTTTTTCTACAACGACATAAGCAGGTGGCGCCTGGCAATCTACTCTTGGGGTTGACTTGAAGTTTCCGGGTTATCCTTCTCCGCCTCTCCGCCGGCTGCTTTGTCCTGGAAGGATGATGAGGCCCAGTCAATGCCACTCAAAGCCTCAAACTCAGCTTCATCATCTATTAAAATCGGTTGGGTCGACTTCAGGGGCAAAGGTGTGCTTACGGATTGGAGGAATCAAGCTGACATCATCATAATGCGGCGTGGGGATTCTCCGATTCTCCTTGTCATAACCCGGATGACACTTGGTGAGGTCAGTGTCGTTTCCAATTTGAGTGGCCACAGGGCGTATATCCCTCACGCAGGTGGTGAGATCCTTTTCATCAAATGGAGTGCCATCCTCCTTTAAACTTGGATACCCAAGAGCGATGTCGGCCGGGTCTAGCTCTGGTAACGAGGCTTTGGCCCGACTCAAAGCGGCTATTGCTCCAGCTCTTGCTTGGGCCCGTCTCAACTCTTGAATCCGCTGAGGAAGTACAGCAAGCCGTTGTAACACATCTTGCAAGAGGTGGGGCACATCATTTGATAAGGCTACAACGGCCAAGGCACATTGTGACTCGATGTACAGTTGCTCTACTAGAGTATACACTGCCTTCAATTTGATCAGCGTATTCTGCTTGACGTTTGTGCTCCTGGGGTCTGTATTAGTAAGTATAAGGTAAACCTCAGGTAACAATTGAAGGAATATTTACAATATTTAATGCTTGCTTAAGATAACTTACCAAAGATCGCTGAGACCATCCGAGATATCTGGCGTTGTAAGCCGGTCAGTTCGGCTGTTGCATTTGCCAGCGACGCCTCTGCTGTCTCGGCTCGAGTCACTAGTCCGGCCTTTTCGTCAGCCCAAATTTTCTTCTCCGACTCAAAATTTTTCTTCAGCTTCTCTTGTTCAGAGACGCTGAATTCAAATTTGGAGTTAGCTTTTTGAGTTTCAATCTCCTGAGCTACCACGCGGTTCTTCAGGTCAACAATCTCCGATTCAAATTGACTTATGATGGCCTGCATTGCATCGGATAGTAGTCAAGATTACGGTAAATAATATTAAGTCCCAAGCACTTTGCAAGCAAAGATACTTGGCACTTGGGGGCTAATGTATACCGAAGCTTTCTAAATTATTAAGCCGGTCCTGGATATTAAGTCCCAAATACTTTGCAAGCAAAGATACTTGGCACTTGGGGGCTAATGTGTATCGCAAGTTAAAGGTATTGTGTTACATCCGGTTTAAATATTTTTCTTTAAGCCGGGTAAGCAGCTCTAACAATTTTTCTATGTCTACAGCATATTTATTCATAAGCAATAGACTTGGGGGCTGATACAGTAAGTATGATTGAAAGTAAGGAAGCATAAGTCATACCTCAGATTTTTGCTGTATTTGCTTCACCATGTCAATTTCCAGGTCACGGCTACTTTGCACCTGGTTGGTATAGCCCGAGACGATCTCTCCAATACTCAAATGAGTATAGTCGGTGATATCCATCTTGGCCTTACGGTGCTCGAGTAACTCCTCTTTAGCCGAGCATTTGGCAAGGACGGTGGGCCTGGCCGGCTCAACGAATTGAGCCTTGAGAAATTCCACTTCTGAGTCAGCCGTTTTGACTGTGCTAGGTGCCTCCGGGTTAACAGAACCATCAAGAATATCTTCAGCAAGCGGGTCAGAAGTTGGTGCTGCAATGTCTTGAGCCGGCTCAGGCGGCGGTTGATGTGTGGAAGAGTTGGGAGCAGCTACACCCTGTTCCGGTTCAGTCACCATAGGGGTTTGGGCCGGTTTATCTTTCTTGGTTTTCTTCCTGGGCTTAACCTGCACGCTGTGGGCAAAGCAGAGAAATAAGTAAAGAAACATGAAGAAAGAAAAACATAAGGTGAATAAATTGATATTACCCAGGGGCAGTCTTAAAAGCCAACATGTTTGATTGCATGGACTCGCCGGATGAAGGAGAGGTGTCCTGGTGATTGGAGTCAGAGGAATTGAGAGGTTGACGGATTAGACCTGCCAAAGGTAAAAAAGGGTATAAATTGGAGATAACCTCAGTCCGACGCTTCCGGGTTGTGTCAGGCAAGCCGGAGGATAGCTCTGCATCCTTGCTGGTCCGGGTCTGCCTCCGGTTTTCAAATTTCTGTTGCTTCAAAAGAAAGTCAGGATCTTGGTAAGCCAAGGGGTGTGAAAATCTTACTTTCCGGGTTACTCTTCGAATTTTCTGACGCGGCCGAAGTTCGGAGTCGGAGGAGATTATAATTACCTCTTCTTCGACGGGTTGGCTGTTGCCCATGTCTCCCTGAAAGAAGGTTAATATTAGTAAAGTAGTGATAAAGGAGAAAGGGAAATTAAGAAGTTACCGCTTGGCTTCCTTTTCCTTGAAGTGGTGGGCTTCGCGGTTTTCCTTTCGGCCCTTTTGGCCGCCCTGGCTGTCTTGGCCGCCTCATGATCATATTGGATTTTCCAGAAGTTATCATTTGCCTGTAAAAGGTTATAAAGGGTTATGCGTAAGAATACAGTATAACATGGTGAAAAAATAACCCGGCGGCTGGAAACTTACTGTAGTGGTCGGGTTCTTCTGGCAAAAAGATAGTAAGCCGAAAGCGTTACTATTCACTATGCCCTCTTTCAACAAAGACTGAGTTGTAGCTTCCACTACGTCATCTGGTAAGTCGTCAGGACTATGACGCTGAGGGTCATCTTTCTTGCCTGAATAATTACACATTAAGCTGGGGCGGCGGCTTAACGAAATTATTCTCCAAGCAACCCAGACATGGACCAGGTCAATGTCATCTAAGCCGTTCCCTAAGAGAGCTTTAATCTTCTTGATCTTGGGGGTGAGTGGCAGACGTTCAATAGCGGTCAACTTATCCGGCAGCGGGTGAGTAGGTTCAAGGCGCAATGCACGAAAGCCGGGCAGCGGGTTTTCACCAGCCGGAGAAGTATCTTGACAGTAGAACCATGTCTGGTTCCACTCCTTTGGATGACTCGGCAATTCAGCATAAGGGAACAGGCAGTCTCTCCGCCTTTGAATCAATATGCCACCAAGCTCCTGACTGGGCCCGTTGGCCCGCTCATTCTGCCGGTTCAAATAGAACAAGTCCCTGAACAAAAGTAGGCTGGGTTCTTCTCCAAGGTAGACCTCACAGAAAACTTGGAAGTTGCAGATATTTGACATGGAATTGGGCCCGATGTCTTGAGGTCTTAAGTCAAAGAAGTGCAGAACGTCTCTAAAGAATTTTGAACCGGGAGGAGCAAATCCCCGGCTCATGTGATCGGTAAAAATGATCACCTCCCCTTCCTTGGGTTGAGGTTTCTCTTCAGACAGTTCTAGAGCACGATAAGACATGACATCCTTCTTGGGCAGATGGCCAGACTTTACAAACTCGGACAGTTTGCTCTCTGTAACAATGGATGGGACCCAGTTGCAGGTAACCAGAAGTTTAACAGCGTTGGGTGCCATTGGGTAAATTGAAGCCTACAACAAGATAAAGGAAATTTTTCCGGTTCATTATAACCCGGAGAATAAACATTATTGGGTTATTTAAGATGGCGGCTTAAGAAGGGGCCTAATGACATACAGGTAACTATGTGATAATGTTTAACAGCTGCAGGTATTAAAGATGATTAAGGTTTTCTTAAGTCGCCAGAGGCAAGCGGCGCTGACAGTCGGTACTATCTTAAACCGGCTACACGGACTACTATGGCTGAAACAGAGTCAACAAACGCAGTTTTTGGCTAAGTGTGGAACAAACAGGTTTCACAAGTTGCAATCATTATTTTGGATCAAACGATGCTCTGGAAAGGAAAATATTTCTAGACCTAAAACAGTACAGAGAAGTTCATATACTCGCGGAGGGCTTCCAAAACAAGGGAAATGAGATCTGTTCTCATACAGGATAAGCACAAACATTTTCCGCAGCAGTTCTAAGTTGTTTTTATAATCTAAACAAGGCATTAGAGGTCAGAACTAATGGAGGTTAGCGTCAGGCGGCGATGAACGGCGACGAACTCAAGACGGTTTCAATGCAGATCTGAGAAGGGGGAAAAGAGGAACTCACAGATGCGGAAGAACTGCGGAGGGTCGCCGTCGTTTTCTGGTCAGAATCAGGGTGATGCAGCGGCCTGAGTCGGTGAAGATGAGGGGGTCGACGGCGGCGGCGGCAGAGCTTGAGCAGCAAAGAAGGAGGTGCGAGGAGGAAGACGACTGAAGGAAATGAAAAGACCTAGGTCGCATCTATTTATAAGGAGGGGCCGACCAAGACGGCGCGAGAAACGAGGAGACAGAATATCATTTCACAACGACCCCGACGCCTCGATTTTCGGGATGGTCAGTTAAGGCAAAGATCCATTGAAGATATGATGAAATAAGATAAGGATTTAATTGAAAGATGATGTCACGGTGGGTTAACCCGGATCCAGAAGATGACATCACAATGGGTTATGACCTTTTCACGGAAAGAAGACAGAAGGACTGATTCTTAAGGTATTTTAAGATTGACATGAAACGGTCCAAATCAATCTGGGGCCTAATGTTGGGGATATAACTATTTGAGTAAGCCGGCCAGGAGGGGCCGGGTTATGCAAATAGGACTTGTCGTAAAGGAAGCCCAAGACCCAGCGTGAGGATGGCGGTTCATAGAGCTTAAGGCCCATAGAGACAAACCGCCGTAATGGCATGACTTGTAACATAAGGTAGAGGTAACTAGTCACCGAGCCGGACACTGTTGATGAGCCGGCCGAGACTCTGTAGGCTGGAGGGTGTCAACCCGTGTATATAAGGGAACGACCCACCGGCGGCTTAGAGAGGGAGGGAACCAATTGAGAACCGGGCATAGCATATTTCGCTCCCTGGTCATCGAAACCTCAAGCAATACCAATCCAACTAGACGTAGGACTTCCTTCACTACAAGGGGCTGAACTAGTATAAACCTTGCGTGTCCTTTGTCCCGATTAACCCCTTTAAGCTTCCTAGTTGCGATGGCTCCACGATTAAGTCCTTGCAAGAGGACATCTGCCGTGACAATTCCACGACAGCAGTGGTTATCATGCACTGCTCGAGCGAACCGCATTTGCGAGATTCAATGCGGTACTGCATTATGCATACCTCAAGCTCAAGATGCCAGGACCTTGGGGGGTCATCACAGTCAACGGAAACACAGAGCGCTCTCTCCGCACGGAGGAGCACACTGCGGCCCTCGCAGCAGAAGCGCAAAGCAGCCTCTTAAGGCAATCCACGAGTTCGGCGAATAAGGACCCGGACACCTTCAAGCGCGCCCGGAGTAATCGGCAACAAGACCGCCTTGCAAGTTCCGAGCTCGCATAGCAATGCGGCCCCCACCCCAGTCCCAGCCACACGGCAAAATCCGTGCCACACGTACATAATTACGCATTGAAAATACCATGGGCACAGGTGGGGAGGGGGGGTACGACTACGGCATGTCCCAAGACGCGGCTCAACCGCACTAGGGGCTTTCTGCTTTGTTATTTTTCTCTCTTTCAGGACTTTAATCTCTGGAAACCCTGTCCGGAAGTATGATTGCCGGACACATGATGCAACAACCAAGGAGGCAGAAAGCTACGTCGCACCACGGAACTCCCAGGTGGCCTCTGATAACAAGTGAAATACTTGCTTTAAATACCATTCCTCAGGTTGCCCTTGGAGGGGACATGTCAAATAGTCCTACTTCTTTCTTATTGCACTACTGGTATCATTCTGCTTCGACGCACCTTATTGAATAAATAATGCATAGCACTAGACTATTATCGCATTCTCTATTCTTCTTATATATATATATATATATATATATATATATATATATATATATATATATATATATATATATATATATATGTTAATCCATGACAATCAGCACCCGTACACTCTGGTACGGCCAATATGCAGGGGATTAAGCATACCCCATAATACGGCGTGAGAAGTCCGAACACTTTTGACAGTGCGGCACCCCGAACTTATAGCATTATATGCATCAGCTCCGAATCATGTCTTGGGTCAATAGTTGGGTTTGCCCGGCTCCCATGTTTTGGTACCTTACGTTCCGCTATATCGGCTAAGGTAGCACTGGGAGAACTACTGCGATTGTGCCCCGGTTCAGCTGGGCTAAGCACCTCAGTAGAGAATGCTAAAACTGACTATCATGATAAGGCGAGAGCTGGTCGTTGTTCGAGAGGTCTCGAGTCCCTAAAGACTTATGCCGCTTAGAGCGAGGAGTCGGCTTTGTCCGGCTTAAGGCGTGTATAGTGCCCCGAATTCGACCTTCCGAATACTAGGGGCTTCGCCAAAATTTAAAATTGTAGAATTCTATGGCTAAGTGAGAGTGATAAAGCATTATAGTCTGATTGCCTTGTTTGTTGTGATGAGCACCTCCCTCGAAGGACCCAACAATGGGAAAAAGAGTGCTCAGATTTATCCCGAACACCCCAGCACTCATGGCATGGGGGCAGAAGCCGACGCCTGGCCATCTCTCAGATTTGATAAACAGCCGCACAGAAGGTAATATTTTAAATTCAAACAAGCATTGCATAGCGCATATGAACAAGTTTTAATAATACAGGATCACACGAGCAAGTTCATTCAAACATTACATCCTTCGCACACTCGTCCTCCACAAGACGGGCACCCTTTAGGACACCCTCATAATACATCTCGGGGTGGCGGTGCTCCTTGCCCTGCGGCGGCCCCTCCTTCACCAGCTTCTCAGCGTCCATCTTTGCCTAGTGCACCTTTGCACGGGCAAAAGCCCAACGGGCACCTTCGATACAGACGGACCGCTTGATGACTTCCAGCCATGGGCAGGCATCCACAAGCCGCCTCACCAGGCCGAAGTAGCTGTTGGGAAGGGAGTCGCCAGGCCACATCCGGACTATAAAGCCCTTCATGGCCTGCTTGGCCTCCTTGTGCAGCTCGACCAGTTGCTTCAGCTGGTCGCTCATGGGCATCGGGTGTTCGGTCCCAGTATACTAAGACCAGAACAACTTCTCCATCGAGCTTCCCTCCTTGGCCTGGTAATATTTCGTGGCATCCGACACGCTACGGGGCAAATCTGCGAATGCTCCTGGAGAGCTCCAGACTCGGGTAAGTAACAAGTAATTTACTTTCACATGCTTGCTTTGCATATTGAATGCCTTACCCGCCGCTATCTTCCTCATCGCCTCAATCTCTTGGAGGGCCTTTTGGGCTTCGGCCTTGGCATTCTTTGTGCTCTCGAGGGCCGCGGTAAGCTCGGACTCTCGCGTCTTCGAGTCAAGCTCCAAAGCCTCGTGCTTCTTCACGAGAGCCTGGAGCTCTTGCTGCACCTCGCCCACCCGTGCCTCTTGCTTTTCCCGCTCGGTGCGCTCCTTGGCCGCTTTGTTTTCGGCCTTTGATAGCGCTTGCTTCAGGGTCGCCACTTTGGTCGTGGCCCCTGGCACATTCATGATGATCCTGTCATTTCGCAACCACATTTTCTTTTATATATAGACAAGGTATTACTTACCTTTGTTCTCCTCGATCTGCCTCTTGGCAAGGCCGAGCTCTTTCTCGGACCCCTCGAGGTCCCGCTTCAGTGCGGCGACCTCCGCAGTCAGTGCGGCCGAGGTCAGCAGCGAAGCCTGCATACGCATATAGACATACTTATATTAGACTCCTGCAGATATTATTTGATCCTCTATTCGGCTTTTCTTTCTGAACACCAAACAGAGCATCAGGGACTACTGTCTATGCGGTAATATTTTTCCTATATTTTAAATACTTACCTAAAAGCGTGTTAGAAGGCTGGCACAGGCTTCAGTCAGTCCGCTCTTGGCGGACTAAACCTTCTTGATCACTGCACTCATAATAGTGCGGTGCTCTCCGTCGAGGGAAGCGCCGCGAAGCGCTCCCAGCAGGTTGTTGGGTGCCTCTGGATGGACAGAGGTCACCGGCACGGGGGGCTTGCCCCTTTTGGAAGGGGCCGCCTGCCTGAGTCCGGAACCACTGGAGGTTCCGGCGCGGTGTTCGGCTGAGAGCCGAACTTGGAGCCCCCGGGAGCCTTGCTCCCTTTGCTCCTGGAGTCCGGAAGGTCGCCTTGAGGCGCCTCCGGGACTGTCTCCCCCCGGCCCGGTGCCCCTTGAGACAATACCTCAGCATTGTCCGTAGGGCAAGGAGAGGAGGTGGTTGGAAGTGTATCACTATTCATGTCCGATGAGTCCAAGGAGCTGTCCGACGATAATACTAAGATACGGGCTTGGGGCGGACTGCATAATCATATTCGACGTTAGGAGAACGAGTGCAACAAAGGTATGCTATGAGGTACTTTGGTATCCGAATACTTACGACTTCGCCAGGGGCTTGGCCCTGAGCAGCCGCTCGTCTTCGCCGTCGGCGGCGGTGGTGGAGCAGTCCGAAGGAGAGTCCTTCCCTTCTTGGACCCTTCGGCCTCCTCGGTTGGGGCGTCCTTCCTTTTCTTGACTCCCCCAGCTGGAGGGGGAGAATCTTCCTCTTCCTTCTCCTCGTTTTCACGGGAGGAGTGTGTCTTGGTGTTATCGGACGATGAGTCTGATACCACCTGGCGCCGGGAACAGCTTCGGGTTCCCTTGGCCTTCTTCTTGGTCTTCTCCGGCACCTCATAAGGAGTCAGAGTCCGCATCTCCGTCAGGAGAGCGTCCGCGGTGTCTTCGGGCAGAGGGGCCGGACAGTTAATCTGCTCCGATGTCTCCACCCAGTCCTGTCAAAGGCATGGAAGCTCAGACCCCACACATGGTTAAGCTATGGGAAATAAATATCCTACCGGATGTACAGAACTTACCGAATTCGCAGGGCGCTTCGCGCTTAGCCCGCGGTCCTCGGTAAGAGAAGGAGGGACCTCGGCGCCCTTGAACAACACCCTTCAGACGTCCTTATGTGTCGTGTCGAAGTGCTCGTGTAGAGTCTGGTGCTGGGCTAGGTGGAACTCCCATAAGTTGAAATCTCGTTGTTGACACGGGAGGATCCGGCGGAAGAGCATGACCTGGACTATGTTGACAAGCTCGAGTTTCTTGCTTATCTTGTTCCGGATACACTTCTGGAGTCCGCCCAGCTCCACCGATGAACCCTAGGACAGGCCCTTCTCCTTCTAGGAAGTGAGCCACGTGGGGATTCCGGATCGAAACTCAGGGGCCGCCACCCAGTTGGTGTCACGCGGCTCGGTGATGTAGAACCACCCCGATTGCCACCCCTTTATGGTCTCCACGAAGGAGCCCTCGATCCATATAACGTTGGGCATTTTCCCCACCATGGCTCCGCCGCATTCCAGTTGTTGGCCGCCCACCACCTTCGGCTTGATATTGAAGGTCTTCAGCCACAGGCCGAAGTGGGGCTGGATGCGGTGGAAAGCCTCGCACACGACGATGAACGCCGAGATGTTGAGGATGAAATTCGGGGCCAGAACATGAAAGTCCAGCCCATAATAGAACATGAGGCCGCGGACGAATGGATGGAGGGGAAACCCCAGTCCGCGAACAAAGTGGGGGAGGAAAACCACCCTTTCATGAGGTTCCGGGGTAGGGACGACCTGCCCCGCGGCTGACAGCCGGTGCGCGATATCCGCGGCTAAGTATCCAGCTCCACGTAGCTTTTTGATGTGCCCCTCCGTGACGGAGGAGGCCATCCACTTGCCTCCCGCTCCGGACATGTTTGGAGAGAGTTGAGGAAAAGGATGTGGACTTGGGCATTGGAGCTCGAGTGCGTGAAAATGGATGAGCAAGGAGGAAGAAGGCGTGGGTAGAAAAGGTGAGACCTTATCCCTTTATAAAGGCGGACGAAACTATGCGCCCCCACCAGCCTGGTAGAACTCGCTTATCTCCCAAGCGTCGTAATTGGTGGTGCGGTTGGGTTACCCACGTCCGTATTAATGAGAATCCCGTAATAAGGGGAACACGATCTCTGCTTTGACAAGACGTGTCAAGAAACCGCCTTGCGTTATGTGCGGGGCTGGTTAAAGAAAAACGGTTCGAATAATTACCGGGCCATGGCGTGATGTCATGCTGCCAGAATGTGTCAGCAGATTAGATTTGTGGAAATATTATTCTCTCTACGGTGGTATGTGGAACTTATTTTGCAGGGTCGGACACTATCCTTGTATTCAAACTCTTCTGTGGTGTATTCGGAGGAGGAACCCACCTTGCAATGCCGAAGACAACACTGCGCGCCGTACTCATCGTCATTGAAGCCCGGTTCAGGGGCTACTGAGGGAGTCCTGGATTAGGGGGTCACCGGACAGCCGGACTGTTGGACTATGAAGATACGAGATTGAAGACTTTGTCCCGTGTCCGGATGGGATTCTACTTGGGGTGGAAGGCAAGCTAGGCAAAACGGATATGGATATCTCCTCCTTTGTAACCGACCTTGTGTAACCCTAGCTCCCTCCGGTGTCTATATAAACCGGAGAATTTTAGTCCATAGGACAACATACAATCATACCATAGGCTAGCTTCTAGGGTTTAGCCTCTCCGATCTCGTGGTAGATCAACTCTTGTACTACTCATATTATCAAGAATAATCAAGCAGGACGTAGGGTTTTACCTCCATCAAGAGGGCCCGAACCTGGGTAAAACATCGTGTCCCGTACCTCCTGTTACCATCCGCCTTAGACGCACAGTTCGGGACCCCCTACCCGAGATCCGCCGGTTTTGACATCGACAACATGGGAGAAGTCTTGCTATAAGTAGTCATGTGAATTTGGTATTCGTTTGATATTTTGATGAGATGTATGTTGTCTCTCCTCTAGTGGTATCATGTGAATGTCGAGTACATGACACTTCACCATTGTTTGGGCCTAGGGGAAGGCATTGGGAAGTAATAAGTAGATGAAGGGTTGCTAGAGTGACAGAAGCTTAAACCCTAGTTTATGTGTTGCTTCGTAAGGGGCTAATTTGGATCCATATGTTTCATGCTATGGTCAGGTTTACCTTAATACTTCTTTTGTAGTTGCGGATGCTTGCAAGAGGGGTTAATCATAAGGGGGATGCTTGTCCAAGTAAGGGCAGTACCCAGGCAGCGGTCCACCCACATATCAAATTATCAAAGTAATGAACGCAAATCATATGAGCATGATGAAAACTAGCTTGACGATAATTCCCATGTGTCCTTGGGAGCACTTTCCTTTATATAAGAGTTTGTCCAGGCTTGTCCTTTGCTACAAAAAGGATTGGGCCACCTTGTTACACCTTGTTTACTTTTATTACTTGTTACCCGTTACGAATTACCTTATCACAAAACAATCTGTGACCGATAATTTCAGTGCTTCCAGAGAATACCTTACTGAAAACCGCTTGTCATTTCCTTGTGCTCCTCGTTTGGTTTGACACTCTTAGTTATTGAAAGGACTATGATAGATCCCCTATACTTGTGGGTCATCACGCACCCTGCTAGCTTTTGGACCAGTTTTAGGTCTGTTGGCGTAGCCAATTGCGACAAGGCTCGTATTTTAGCTGGGTTTGCTTCAATTCCTCTATGGGACACAATGAACCATAATAGCTTTTCGGCTGGAACGCCGAAGACACATTTTTCCGGATTGAGCTGTATGTCATATGTTTGGAGGTTGTCAAATGTGAGGCAGAGATCGCCCACCAGTGATTCGACGTGTTTAGTCTTGATGACCACGTCGTCCACATATGCTTCTACTATCTTGCCGATTTATTTTTCCAAGCATGTTTGAATCATGCGTTGGTAAGTGGCACCAGCGTTTTTAAGCCCAAAAGGCATAGTGTTGAAACAGAAAGGCCCATACGGGGTGATGAATGTCGTTGCGGCCTGGTCGGACTCCTTCATTTTAATCTAATGGTATCCGGAGTAAGCGTCGAGGAAACACAATGAGTCGTGTCCCGCGGTCGCATCAATGATCTGGTCCATGTGGGGCAATGGGAAAGGGTCTTTAGGGCAAACCTTATTGAGGTCTTTGAAATCGACACAAAGGCGCCAAGATTTATCCTTCCTCGGCTCCATGTCCAAGTTGGCTAGCCAATCCGGGTGTTTGATTTCTCTGATGAAACCAGCCTCGAGTAGTTTGGCCAGTTCCTCCCCCATAGCTTGTCGTTTGGGTTTGGAAAATTGCCGCAATGTTTGCTTGACTTGTTTGAACCCCTTGATTATGTTGAGGCTGTGTTTGGACAGTCTACGTGGGATCCCGGGCATGTTCGAAGGGTGCCAGGCAAAGATATCCCAATTTTCACATAGGAACGCGTGTAAGGCGGCGTCTACCATCGGATCCAGCTATGCTCCGATGGACGCCGTTTTATTAGGATCCGTCAGGTGCACTTGAAGTTTAACTGTTCATCTGCTGGCTTGAAAGTGGTGGATTTAGGTCTCTTATCGAGAATCACATCATCCTTGTCCACCGTGGATCGTAGGGTGGTTAGTTCTTCGGCCGCAAAGGCTTCGTAGAGTGCCTCCAGGGCCAAGGATGCGGTTTTGTTTTTGGCATGGAGTGCTTTATCCGGATCACTCGTAATTGTGATTATTCCATTAGGCCCTGGCATTTTAAGCTTCATGTACCCATAATGGGGTACAACTTGGAAGCGTAGAAAAGCGCCTCGCCCGAGAAAGGCGTGGTATCCGCTGTTGAAGGGAGCAATGTGAAAGAGCAACTCCTCTGACCTGTAATTTTCAGGCGTGCCGGGTCAAGTTTGATTCTCCCCGAACATCGTGCTTCTCGACTAGGATGATGCCTCAAAAGGTGGTACTGCTTTGCTCGATGCGTGTTCTATCAATCTGCATTTTGTTGAGCATGTCCTCGTATATGAGGTTAAGCGCACTCCCGCCGTCCATGAGTACTTTGGTAAGTCAAAAGTCGTCGACAATTAGGTTTATAACTAAGGCGACGGGTGCTCGGACTGATCGGGCCCTTGGTTCATAATCAGATGTGAAGGTTTTTGTCACGTCATTCCATGGGCTCACTGCAGTTACTTGGTGGACTTCGGCGAGGTCGCAGAGTGCTCTCTTACGCTGATTATTTGAAGAGAAAGCCTCAAAGATCATAAGTACATTAAAATCGTCATCCTCCAGAGAATGCTTCTCTGGAGTGGTAGTGGTGAGAATGGCCTCCCCGCTTTTAGCTACCTGCCGGAGTACCCAACACACCCGAAGGTTGTGAGTTGAGTTAGTGCTCGGCGTCATATGTACCGGACATGGCTTGTCGAGGAGTTCGTCAACAACAGAGCTGTATCCCATAGAGGGTTTGTTTTTCTTGCCCACGGGCTTATGGTCGGATGCCTCATAAGGGTGTATCCGTTTTGCTCGGGCAGTGTGCTGCTTCAAGGCAATAGGTTCCAATTGAGTTTTCTCGACCCTCCAAGTACTTTCCATTGGGCAGTACTTCCATACTACATGCGATAGTTCCATGAAACTCTGTATGCGATGGCGGTTGAGGGCACTCCGAATTCCCTCGTTGGTAAAATTACGATGAAAGACCGAGACTGCATCGTCGTCGCAGCAATCTTTAATCTTGTTTTTGACAAGTAGGAACCTGGCCCAAAAGTGATGGACCGTTTCCTGAGGTTGCTGTCGTACATACATCAGATCGTATATGTCTGGAGGGCTTGAATTACTTGGAGAGTATTGATTGTGGTGGGTGGGTGGGCTCAAACTCAAATCCCGACCAAGATTGTATCTGGAGCTTGTAAAATCTCTGAGGTCACTAGTTCGGGTCCGGGAAGATCCAAGTGCTCTCCGGACCCTATGTCCGACCCTGAGTTCGGGGGACACGAAGTCTCATCCAAAGGGAGGGTGTCCGACTCAAGTGTTCGGAGATCCGAACATAGCTGGTCTTTAACTTACGGGAAGAAGTGTTTTCGGCTCGTTCCTCGACAACCGCTACCAGGTAAGTGATTGCCGGGAGACTGATTTCCCTCTGGTCAGGTTTAAGCCCGATCCGATCGTAGTTTGTTGAAAGCCCCAAGGCGGTGATGTGATCTAGCAACTCGTTTAAGGACGTGATGTCCGCCCGATCCATCTTTTCGGAGTGTTCGAGGCCGATGCGGGGGTGGTGTTTGGCGATCATGGGGGACGCTATCGGCTTGATAGTCGTGCGGGCATCTACGGTGAAACCGCCGAGCTAGAGGACCTGTCCTGAAGTTAGGCTCCTTCCAGAAGTGATATTGTTGTATGACAGGGCGAGCCATAGATCGCTTCTCGTGACTACAGATCAGAGCTCTCAATGAAAGCACCAATGTGGGTGTCAAAACTGGCAGATCTTGGGTAGGGGGCCCCAAGCTATGAGTCCAAGGATCAATGGTAACAAGGGACAATGGGGACACGATGTTTACCCGGGTTCATGCCCTCTTAAAGGAGGTAAAACCCTACGTCCTGCTTGATTGTATTCGATGAGTATAGGGGTTACAAGAGTTGATCTACCTCGATATCGTAATGGCTAAACCCTAGCTATCTAGCCTATGATTATTCTGATGGCCTCTACGGACTAAACTCTCCGGTTTATATACACACATGAGGGGCCTAGGGTTGTACAAAGTCAGTTTGCAGAGGAAGGAAATAGTACATCCGGACATCAAACTTGCCGTCCACGCCTATAGGAGTCCTACCCGGACACGGGGGATAGTCTTCTGCTTTATTTTCAAGGCCCATCAGTCCGACCCATATCAAATAGACCGGACACCCGAGGACCCCCCCTAATCCAGAACTCCCTCAGTGGCACCGTGCTTTGGAACCAGAAATCCCCACACGGAGCAAGGGTTAGTTGACAACGCATTGTATATATGTATGTCACACCACACTTTGAGCCGATGATGGGGATTCATGCATGCATGCATAGTATGCGCTCAAAATTAGGTCTGAATCTCACCATGACCTACTATGATAACACGAACGAAACGAAGAATCCACCATGGTAACCTATCTTGTTTTCGGTCAAAGTGATCAAGGATGTCCACGCGGGCCCATGATACGTCCATTTTGCATCATGTTTTCTTACTGTTATTTACATTTTTTATCGATAACAATGCTTTTTGGAGTAATTCTAATGCCTTTTCTCTCATAACATGCAAGGTATACACAAAGAGGGAGAATTTCGATAACTGGAAATCTGGACCGAGAAAAGCTACATCATGCCACCTATTCTGCACAACTCCAAACAAGCTGAAACTTCTCGGAGATTTTTTATGGATTATATGAGGAATATTGGTGCAAATAACTACCACAGGGGGGCCACCAGGTGGGCACAACCCACTTGGGTGCGCCCTGGTGGGTTGTGCTCACCCAGGCCCACCTCCGGTGCCCATCTTCTGGTATATAGGTCATTTTGACCTAGAAAAAATAAGGAGAGGACTTTTGGGATGGAGCACCACCGTCTCGAGGCGGAACTTAGGCATGAGTACTTTTGCCCTCCGGCAGAGCGATTCCGCTGGGGGAACTTCCCTCCCGGAGGGGTAAATCATCATCATCATCATCACCAACAACTCTCCAATCTTGGGGAGGGAAATATCCATCAACATCTTCAACAACACCATCTCCTCTCAAACCCTAGTTCATCTCTTGTGTTCAATCTTGTTACCGGAACTATAGATTGGTGCTTGTAGGTGACTAGTAGTGTTGATTACATCTTGTAGGTTATTACTATATTGTTTATTTGGTGGAAGATTATATGTTCAGATCCAATATGCTATTTAATACCCCTCTGATCATGAGCATGTTTATCATTTGTGAGTAGTTACTTTTGTTCTTGAGGTCACGGGAGAAATCATGTTGCAAGTAATCATGTGAACTTGATATGTGTTTGATATTTTGATATTATGTATGTTGTGATTCCCTTAGTGGTGTCATGTGAACGTCGACTACATGACACTTCACCATATTTGGGCCTAAGGGAATGCATTGTGCAGTAGCAATTAGATGATGGGTTGCGAGAGTGACAGGAGCTTAAACCCCAGTTTATGCGCTATTCCGTAAGGGACCGATTGGATCCAAAAGTTTAATGCTATGTGTCGTGGAATAGTCACGGCAGATGTCCTAGTGAAAGGACTTAATCATGGAGCCATCACAACTAGGAAGCTTAAAGGGGTTAATCGGGACAAAGGACACGAGAGGTTTATACTGGTTCGGCCCCTTGCGGTGAAGGTAAAGGCCTAGTCCAGTTGATATGGTATTGTTAGGTTTCGATGACCAAGGAGCGAATACGCTTAACCCGACTCTCGATCTATTGTTTCTTGTCTTAGACCGCCGCCTGGTCGTCCCCTTATATAGACGGGTTGACGCCCTGTGATACGTCTCGAACATATCCATAATTTTTTATTGCTCCATGCTATATTATCTACTATTTTGGACATTATTGGACTTTTATATTAACCGAAGGCCCAACCCAGAATTGCTGTTTTTTGCCTGTTTTAGGGTTTCGAAAAGGAATATCAAACGGAGTCCAAACGGAATGAAACCTTCGGAAACGTGATTTTCTCATCAGATAAGATCCAGGAGACTTGGACCCTCCGTCAAGAAAGCCACGAGGCGGTCATGAGGGTGGAGGGCGCGCCCCCTGCCTCGTGGGCCCCTCGAAGCTCCACCGACGTACTTCTTCCTCCTATATATATCCACATACCCCCAAACGATCAAATACGGAGCCAAAAGCCTAATTCCACCACCGCAACTTTCTGTATCCACAAGATCCCATCTTGGCGCTGTTCCGGATCTCCACCGGAGGGGGCATCAATCATGGAGGGCTTCTACATCATCATCCAAGCCCCTCCGATGAAGTGTGAGTAGTTTACTTCAGACCTACGGGTCCATACTTAGTAGCTAGATGGCTTCTTCTCTCTTTTTGGATCTCAATACAATGTTCTCCCCCTCTCTCGTGGAGATCTATTCGATGTAATCTTCTTTTTGCGGTGTGTTTGTTGAGACCAATGAATTGTGGGTTTATGATGAAGTCTATCTATGAATAATATTTGAATATTCTCTGAATTCTTTTATGTATGATTGGTTATCTTTGCAAGTCTCTTCGAATTATCAGTTTGGTTTGGCCTACTAGATTGGTTGTTCTTGCCATGGGAGAAGTGCTTAGCTTTGGGTTTGATCTTGCGGTGTCCTTTCCCAGTGACAGAAGGGGCAGAAAGGCATGTATTGTATCATTGCCATCGAGGATAACAAGATGGGTTTTTTATCATATTGCATGAAACTATCCCTCTACATCATGTCATCTTGCTTAAGGCGTTACTCTGTTTTTAACTTAATACGCTAGATGCATGCTGGATAGCGGTCGATGAGTGGAGTAATAGTAGTAGATGCAGGTAGGAGTCGGTCTACTTGTCTCGGACGTGATGCCTATATACATGATCATACCTAGATATTCTCATAACTATGCTCAATTTTGTCAATTGCTCAACAGTAATTTGTTCACCCACCGTAGAATATTTATGCTCTTGAGAGAAGCCACTAGTGAAACCTATGGCCCCCGGGTCTCTTTCTCATCATATCAATCTCCATCACTTTATTATTGCTTTGCTTTTATTTTGCTTTCACTTTTTACTTTGCATCTCTATACCAAAAATACCAAAAATATCATTTATCATCTCTATCAGATTTCACTTTCGTAAGTGACCGTGAAAGGATTGACAACCCCTAAGTGCGTTGGTTGCGTTGAGCTATTGTTTTTGTGTAGGTACAAGGGACTCGTGCGTAGCCTCCTACTGGATTGATACCTTGGTTCCCAAAAACTGAGGGAAATACTTACGCTACTTTGCTGCATCATCCTCTCCTCTTCGGGGAAATCCAACGCAGTGCTCAAGAGGTAGCACCCTGCGGCCTACAGAGTCCTGGCCGGCTCATACAACGTGTCCGGCTCGGTGACGTATCTTACATGCCTTACATTAAAAGTCTATTCATACATGGCGGTTTATACTTACGGGCCTTAAGCCGCCTCTGGGCTTGGGCCTATTATAAGCCTAACTATGAACCGTCATCTTGTATACTCTTGGGCTTCATTTAGGTAAACCGCCATTGTGGTTGACCGGACCCCTCCTGGGCAGGTCATATCTGGTAGTCATACCCCCATCATTAGGCCCCAGGTTGATTGGAACTTTTTTCATGTCAATCTCCAACACTTAGAAAAATTCCATCTACTACTGCTGTGAAAGCCTTGTAGCCCTCCATGACGTCATCTCCGAAAATTTTGGAAACCTGCCACGACGTCACCTTAACGGATCTTTATCTTAATGTCTTTCCGAAAATCGAGGCGTACATCTAGCTGGATAACTTTCATTTGCCTTCCTCGTTTTTTGCGCCTGCCTGTTCGCCCGTCTCCTTATAAATAGGCACGGCCAGTATTCCTCATTCTCCCCCTTTCCAGCATCTTCTTCCTCTCGCAACCTCCTCTACCACTCAAACTCCACCGCCGTCGCAGAGCACCTTATCTTCCTCAAGCTCGGCCACTGCATCATCCTGAATTGGTCCAGAGAACGGCGGCGACCCTCCGCGGTAGATCTATACCTGTAAGTTTTGGCCTTTCCATACCTTAGATACATACTAGGGTTCGCGAGCTCCTCTGTGTTCTTCATATTATGCCGTAGTTCGTCACAACTCATCTTCCATGCTGTGCTGTGAGCTTCTTCTGAAAATGGCATAAAACCAATGCGGTAGTTGTTTTACTTCCACTTTCAATAAATGTAGATCCCCTTTCCTTGGAAGAAAACTCCTGCGCTAGCTTAAGAATTCATCTGTACTGATTTTTAGGTCTAGATTTATTTTCCTTTTCTGAACGGCCGTTGATCCAAAATAATATCCGCCATCTGTGAAACTTGTTTGCTT
This sequence comes from Triticum dicoccoides, assembly GCF_002162155.2. Taxonomy (NCBI): domain Eukaryota; kingdom Viridiplantae; phylum Streptophyta; class Magnoliopsida; order Poales; family Poaceae; genus Triticum; species Triticum dicoccoides. Next base: position 436,888,135 of record NC_041384.1, read on the forward strand.
CAGTACTTAACCAATTTTTATTGCTGGCAATTTTTTAATGTCCTTAATCATGGCGGCTTACCATGCCGGCTTTTTGTTTTCTTCATATACCATTAGCCCTTATTTAAGCCGCCATTACACATCTGTATTGCAATCATTAACCTGTAATTCCACCAATTAACTTGAACTGGCAACTTACTTCCTTTTTAGCTTGTCCTTTCGCCATGCCGCCAAAGACAACGACAATTTGCAACTGGGTCCCTTCCACAGTCACTGATGACACCTTGAAGGATTTTGTCACCATTGAGTATCTACCAGAGAAGAGTATTATGTCCTATCGCGCCCCTGACCCGGCCGAGAAAATACCTTAGCCCAAGGATGGTGAAGTCATCGTCTTTACTGACCATATGAACAGGGGCTTTTCATCGCCCTGCTCAAAATTCTTCAGAGATATTCTGCACTTTTTCAAGCTTCATCCACAAGATCTAGGACCCAATTCCCTATCGAATATCTGTAATTTCCAAGTTTTCTGTGAGGTTTATCTTCAAGAAGCACCTACTGTTGAACTCTTCCGAGAGTACTTTTACTTGAACTGCCAGAATGAGTATACCAACGGCCCCGTTTAGAACTTGGTGGGATTTCAATTCAGCGCAGATGAGATGCTGTTTTTCCTCTAGTAGTCTTGCCAAGCCATCCCAAGGTCTGGAATCAAACCTGGTTCTATTGCCAAGATACGTCACCGGCTGATGAAAAACCAATGCCGGGTTATCATGTTGAGCGGCTTGACGCTAAATATTCGCTCCCTGACAAAATCTCCGCCGCTGAGCACAAGAAACTTCAACCAACCATCAAAAGGGTTCAAGCTTTACCAGGGAACGGCTTAACAGGAGTTGACTTGATCCGCTGTTGGATCACATGGCGGATCATCCCTCTAAGCCGCCGATCTGATTTGATGTGCAATTACACCGGAGGAACGGACGATCCATTACGTCATAGCTCCCTTTGTCTGACTGAAGAAGCTATTGTTGAGATGTCAACCACTCTTGTCAACAGCAAATATGAAGACTGCAGCAAAGTAGGATCGAATCCTTTCTGCAAACTTAACCCGGCACCAAAGGTAAATCCCCTTGACTCCTTTTTTCTTCAGTAGTTAAGTACTTGTATGATTTTCAACCTGTCATTTGCCTACACGCCAAATCTGACTTTTGGAAAGCCAAATATGATCATGAGGCTGCCAAAAAAGCTAGAGCCGCCACAATAGCCGCCAAGAAGACAACCAGAAAATCCAAAAAGAAACCAACTGCTTCTGATCTCCTCAAGCTGGATGACGCCTCTAAGTCGGAGGTAGCCGTTGACTCTCTTGGCCTACTTTTTAACAACCTTATTGACACTGACTATTACAAGGATGATACGGGGGCCAGCCAAGCAGTAGAAGAAGAGGTAATTATTTCCTCCAATTCAGAACCTTTGCCAAGGCAGAAACCTCGACGGGTAACCCGGAAAGCAAGGTTTTCACACCCCTTGGCTTATTTAGATCCTCATTTTCTTTTGAAAAAACAACAACGTGAGAGCCGCCGTCAGACCCGGCCAGTGACGGCAATGAGCTGCCCTCCGGCTTACTGAAAACTCCTCGGAAACGCCAGAATGAGGTTCCTTTCATTTTTGACTTTTGCCTTTATCAATGAATCTATTTCCTTGCTCTTTTAATTGTGATTTCACTTTTGCAAGAGGTCTCTTGTTCTTCTGGTGATTCTTCACAAACTCAACTTCTAGCTTTCAAGACTGCCCCTGGGTAAAGATAGTTATCCTTCTTCTGCATCTTTATGTCCGTATCATTATACTGACCCATCAAATTCTTCTTAGTGGTCAAGCAAAGCCCAAGAAGGCCAGGGTGGCTAAGCTGACTGAAGATCTGAAAGCCGCTGAACCGGCACTGCCGACTCCTGCACCGGGAGAACCTGAAGCACCAGAAGACCCCGCTGTCAATGTTCAATCAGATCCTCCTGAGCCGTCTGTTGACGAAACTGTTCTCAACCCATCTATTGTTGAACCGTCAAGCTCAGCTAACCCGCCGGCGACTCATGATAATGATGTTTTAATCACTGGTAGTAGATTCTTTGTGCCGGGCAATCCAACTGTGCTGGCAAGACACTCCACCAAGCAAGACGCTTTGGAGAAGCAAAAAGTGCGGTTTGACATCTCTCACTATGCTCACCTTAGTATTAGTGACGTGCTATCTAGCTACCTTAGTCACGTGCATTCCAGCCGTGACTCTGAAATGAGATGGTCAAACAACTGCAACTAAAATATGAGGTATGCTCTCCGGCTTTCATTAGTTTATATGCTCTGCTAGCCCCCAAGTCTCCAGATTATGATAAACTTGAATGATCTGTAAACTTGTGATATTTACAAGCTTCTATCCTAGACTCCCTCCAAGTCTGGCTTATACACTGTACACCGGATTCAAATGATAGCATAACCTTGCGTTGGTAGTCCCCAAGGGCCGGTTTAGTAGGAATAAGCCGGTCCTATTAATTATTGTATAAAGGAACAGAACTTGACTGTATAATCTTCATGAGTCGGTTGGGATTGTTTAATAGCACACCTCGCTTATCTTTAGAAAGAAAACACGCAATGTGCATTAGCCCCCAAGTGCCAAGTGTTGTTGCTTGCAAAGCACTTGGGACTTTAGAAAGAGCCGATTCGTCTGGAAAATTTTGTTGACAGACATTAGCCCCTAAGTGTCAAGTGGTTTTGCTTGCAAAGCACTTGGGACTTCTGAAAAAAATTCAATTCCTTTGACAATAAGTTTGCGCTAACAGGCATTAGCCCCCAAGTGTCAAGTGTTATTGCTTGCAAAAAACACTTGGGACTTGCTTTTATTATCCGCCATGAAACTAACAACCTTATTCTATATACAGGCTGCAACCGCAGAACTGGAATCCCAATTGACTGAAGCCAAGACCCGGCTGTCGACTCAGGAGATTGAAACAAACAAGATTGAATCCAAACTCCAGTTTAGCATGTCTGGGGTAGAGAAATTGATGACCAGTTTTGATGCAAATAAAAAATCTTGGGCCGATGAAAAGGCTGCCCTGACACAGCGTGCTGAAACGGCCGAGGAGGCTCTCAAGGAAGTTACCGCTGAACTCGTCGGTTTAAAGAACCATGTGTCTCAGATGGTCTTTGCAATCTTCGGTGAGTCACCTTATTATTTACTTTAAGTCTATTTTTGTGATCATAATGTGAGCCGCCTGCTTAACCTATTGGAAACACCTCATAGGTCCCCGGAGCAGCAATCTGAGTCAAAATAGCTTGATAAAGCTCAAGGCGGTTTACACCCTTGTGGAGCAACTGTATACTGGAGCTCAACGGGCTCTTGCCATTATCTCCCTAGCTAACCAAGGACCAAACCTATTGAGTGATGTCTTGAAGAAACTATCCATCTTACCCGCCAGGTTTCAAGAAGTCAAGCGTTCCTGTGCGAGAGTCGGAGCCCTAACTGCTCTAAGCAGCTCCAAAGCCTGGGTACCGGAGCTAGACCCGGCGGATGTAGCCAAGGGGTACCCCAGTTTTAAGGAAGACGGGCCTCCTTTTGATTAAGAAGATTTTGCTGCTTGCGTGAAGGAAATTCATCCTCATGCTACCATCCTTGGCGAAGAAACCAATATTGATAAGTACCAGCCGGGCTTTGATGCTAAGAATAAAAAGATGGCGACTCCTTCATATAAAGTGACGGATCTAATCCCGCCGGTTCTCCAGCACACCTTTGCCCCGGAAATTAACCCGTCTGGTCTAATTGATGATGAGGCTGAGTTCGTCGCTCTTCACAGCTTTGATTGGTCCAAGCCCAATCTCCAAACGGTGGAGGAGGATGAAACGACAAGGGATGAGTCGTAACCATCCAAACAACCCAGCCAGGATTGATGAACCAACTTTAGTTTATCATCTACTTATGAGAAAAAACAGTGTTATCCTTTTGGGCTCCAAGCGCCTTGTAATAGGCTAGCTTAAAACTTCATGTTATGCTTACGCCATCATGCATATTGTGCTGCGTACAACACTTTTATCCGTCATGTCAACATATGCCTTTACATCCTTTACAATATCAGTAGTGTTTGAATCTGTTCCTGTATGTAAAATATGAAAACTGTCCTGGCGGTTTATCACCGAACGGGTCAAAACACCCAATACACAACCATGGAAATTAACACAACTATATAATCAAGACTAGATGTTAGGATAATTAAGGCTGGAAAGTCTCTGATTGAAGAAAACACAGATAAGCCTGTTATGAATTTTAATGACAATATTATACATGTGATCTAGAATTTGGACTGTTGGCTTATGTGACCCGAACAGTAAGGGTGATAACCCACTCTTTAGAAGCCAATACTTCCATATGTATGATGACTGTTACACTGGCGATTCATTGTCAAAAAACCAAGCCGGTTTAAATTGAAACCATTCTTACATTTAGATTTAGACAACGAAAACCGAAAAAACAAAAGATTGCCTTTCTAATAATGTAAGTCAAGCATCAAGAAAAATTTGGAGGCTTCTGATTTGAATACGATCAGTAAACTGGACCAAAGGGGTTAAGCTAGGATTCGAATACGATCATGTAGCCCCTAGTGGCTTTGGCATTGTGCCGATCAAGAGGGTACTGATAGCTATGTTCTCTTTGGTTCAAATATGACCTATGTTTGAACAGGAAGCCCCCAAATGACCTTGAGAGGTTTTTAACGACCCTTATTCGAATACGATCCAAGTCAGACCCAAAAGGGGTTAAGCTATGATTCGAATACTATCAAGAAGCCCCCTAGTGAGTTTGGCATTGTGACGATCAAGAGGGTACCGACAACTATGTTCTCTTTGGTTCGAATACGACCTATGTTTGAACAGGAAGCCCCCTAGTGATCATAAGATTTAACGGCTAGATTCGAATACGATCATGAGCCAGACCAAAGGGTTAAGCTAGATTTGAACACAATCAGCCCCTAATTGGTCATTTTTAAAGTATAATGATAAATGCATGTGATTGAGAATGAAAAAGGACAGAAGTCCTGCTTTATTACTTATCATAATATATACAACGTCAAAGTATGTACATTATCAGAGCCGGAGGCTCAAGTTTAGTAAGGCCGAAGATGAGCGATATTCCAGGGCCGACGGGTCTCTTCCTCCGACTTACATGAGTCTTTGTGCTCTCGAACATCGATGAGGTAGTATGACCCATTGTTCAAGTTCCTGCTGACCACAAAGGGTCCTTCCCAAGGTGGGGATAATTTGTGTGCATCATTTTGGTCCTGGATGAGCCAGAGCACCAAGTCACCTTCTTGAAAGGTTCTGGACTTAACCCGGCGGCTGTGATAACGACGCAGGTCCTGTTGGTAAATCGCAGAGCGGGCTGCTGCTAAGTCACACTCTTCATCTAATAGGTCAAGTGCATCCTGACGGGCTTGTTTGTTATCAGCTTCAACATAAGCCGCCACACGGGGCGAATCATGACGGATGTCACTAGGCAGGACTGCCTCTGCTCCATAAACCATGAAGAAAGGCGTATAACCCATAGACCTGTTAGGGGTAGTATTGATGCTCCATATCACAGAGGGTAACTCCTCCACCCAACAACTCAGCGTCCGTTGTAAAGGAACAATAAGCCGGGGCTTGAGACCCTTCAAGATTTCCTGATTTGCTCTTTCAGCTTGACCATTGGATTGGGGTGAGCTACTGATGAAACATCAAGCCGGATATGCTCATGTTGACAAAATTCCTCCATAGCACCCTTGGACAAATTAGTACCATTGTCAGTTATAATGCTATGTGGAAAGCCAAAACAATAGATCACCTTTTTCATGAATTGAACCGTTGTGGCTGCATCACATTTACTAACCAGCTCTGCCTCCACCCACTTCGTGAATTTGTCAACTGCCACCAAAAGGTGTGTCTTTTTATCTTTGGATCTTTTGAAAGGTCCAACCATATCGAGCCCCCAGACTGCAAACGGCCAAGTAATTGGAATCATCCACAATTCTTGAGCCAGCACGTGCGCCCGTCATGCGAATTTCTGACAACCATCACACCTACTAACCAAATCCTCCGCATCAGCGTGAGCCGTCAGCTAGTAAAAACCATGATGGAAAGCTTTGGCCACAAGATACTTTGACCCGACATGATGGCCACAATCTCCTTCATGGATCTCACGAAGAATTTCTTGACCTTCCTCGGGAGAGACACAATGTTGAAATGCCCCGGTGACACTGCGATGATGCAACTCACCATTAGCAATTGTCATTGATTTAGACCGCCGGATTATCTGTCTAGCCAAGGTCTCATCCTCAGGCAACTCACCCCGGGTCATATAAGCCAAATATGGCACTGTCCAATCCGGGATGACGTGAAGAGCTACCACCAATTGTGTTTCCGGGTTTGGAACAACCAAGTCTTCCTCTGTAGGAAACTTGACAGAAGGGCTATGCAGAACATCTAAGAAAGTGTTAGGTGGCACCGGCTTACGCTGAGACCCCAGCCGGCTTAAAGCATCAGCTGCTTCATTCTTTTTGCGATCAATGTGTTCCACTTGGTAACCCTTGAAGTGTCCAGCAATGGCATCAACTTCGCGGTGATAGGTCGCCATGAGAGGATCCTTGGAATCCCACTTGCTAGATACTTGTTGAGCCACCAAATCCGAATCGTCAAAGCACCTTACCCGGCTCAAACTCTTCTCTTTAGCCATCCGAAGACCATGGAGCAAAGCCTCATACTCACCTACATTGTTAGTATAGGGGAACATCAACAGTAGTACATAACAAAATTTGTCACCTCGAGGGGAAGCTAAAACAACTCCAGCCCCCGAGCCCTCTAATTGCCTGGACCCATCAAAATGAATAGTCCAATATGTGTTGTCTAGCTTCTCTTCAGGCATCTGCAGCTCTATCCAATCATTGATGAAGTCCACTAGTGCTTGAGATTTGATGGCAGTACGTGGCACATACTTTAAACCATGAGGCCCAAGCTCAATGGCCCACTTGGTAACTCGTCCTGTGGCTTCTTTATTTTGAACAATATCTCCTAAAGGAGCAGAGCTAACCATAGTGATAGGATGACCCTGGAAGTAATGCTTAAGCTTCCGGCTCGCCATGAACACCCCATAAACAAGTTTCTGTCAATGTGGATATCTCTGTTTGGACTCAATGAGTACCTTGCTAACATAGTAAACCGGCCATTGAACTGGATATTCCTTGCCAGCCTCTTTAAACTCTACAACAATGGCGACACTGACAACACGTGTGTTAGCAGCAACATATAACAACAGTGGCTCTTTATCAATGGGAGCAGCAAGAACCGGTGGCTCAGCGAGCTGTCTTTTCGGATCTTCAAAGGCAGAGTTAGCAACATCACTCCAGACAAAATCATCTGTCTTCTTCATCATTTGATACAGTGGTATAGCCTTCTCACCTAACCGGCTTATGAACCGGCTTAAAGCTGCAACATGACCCGCCAATCGCTGAACGTCATTGATGCACGCCGGCTTAGCCAAAGACGTAATTGCTTTGATTTTCTCCGGGTTAGTCTCAATGCCTCTGTTAGAAACCAAAAAAACCCAAAAGCTTGCCCGCCGGTACTTCAAAAATGCACTTGGCTGGGTTAAGCATCATCTTGTAGACCCGGAGGTTATCAAAGGTTTCCTTCAGATCACCTATCAAGGTCTCCTTCTCTCTGGACTTCACCACTATATCGTCCACATAAGCATGAACATTGCGCCCAATCTGATTGTGAAGACAGTTCTGCACACATTGCTGCTAAGTCGCCTGGGCACTCTTAAGCACAAAAGGCAGAGACACATAGCAGAAGGCTCCAAATGGAGTAATAAAAGCTGTCTTCTCCTGGTCCTTAATTGCCATCTTGATCTGATGATAACCAGAATAAGCATCCAAAAATCTCGAACACTCACAACCCGCAATAGCATCAATGATTTTATCAATACGAGGGAGAGCAAAAGGATCATCCATACAAGCCTTGTTTAAGTCCGTGTAATCCACACACATATGCCAAGTGCCGTTCTTTTTAAGCACGAGCACCGAGTTAGCCAACCACTCTGGATGAAAAACTTGAATAATGAACCCGGCCGCCAAGAGCCAGGCCACCTCTTCACCAATGGCCTTGCGCCTTTCCTCATCGAACCGCCGTAGACACTGCTTGACTGGCTTAAATTTTGGATCAATGTTGAGAGTGTGCTCAACGAGTTCTCTCTACACCCGGCATGTCAGAAGGTTTCCATGCAAAGATGTCCCGGTTCTCATGGATGAACTCGATGAGCCTGCTCTCCTGTTTGGGATCCAAATTAGCACTGATACTAAACTGCTTAGATGAGTCACCTGGAACAAAATCAACAAGCTTAGTGTCATCTGCCGACTTAAACTTCAGCAATGGCTCATGCTCTGTAGTTGGCTTTTTCAAAGGCGCCATGTCCACCGGGTCAACATTATCCTTATAGAACTTTAACTTCTCTGTTGCACAAGTAGATTCAGCATAAGCAGGGTCGCCTTCCTCACATTCCAAGGCTATCTTCCAACTCCCATGCACTGTGATAGTGCCCTTATGACCCGGCATTTTGAGCTATAAATAAACATAACAAGGTCGTGACATGAACTTGGCATAAGCCGGTCGCCCAAACAGGGCATGATACAGGCTCTTGATTTTGACCACCTCAAAGGTTAATTTCTCGGCCCTGGAATCATGCTCATCTCCAAAGGCTACCTCCAGCTCAATCTTACCCACTGGGTATGCTGACTTACCATGCACCACTCCATGAAAAATAGTGTTGGACGTCTTAAGACTTTTGTCAGTCAACCCCATGCGACGGAACGTCTCATAATAGAGGATGTTGATGCTACTGCCTCCGTCCATGAGTACTTTAGTGAATTTATATCCACCAACCTGAGGTGCCACCACCAAAGCCAGGTGACCCTGATTGTCAACCCGGGGAGGGCGATCCTCCCTAATCCATAGAATATGCTACTCATACCATCTCAAATAACGACGGACTGTCGGCTCAACAGCATTCACAACCCTCTTATGAAGCTTCTGGTCTTGTCTGCACAAAATGGTGGTGAACGCATGATACTGTCCACTATTCAATGGCTTTGGATTGCTCTGGTATCCAGATTGTTGTTGTTGCTGCTGACCTCCTTGGCCAGATTGATGACTGTACCCACCTTGATTTCCTTGAGAGCCTTGAAAATTGGAATTTGAACCGCCTCCCGGACCATGAAAACTGCCGCCACCTGAGCCACCGCCCGACCCATGATTGCTATTGAAAATGTTAGAGTCCTTGAAAGCCTTCATGATCGTACATTCCTTCCACAGGTGAGTGGCCGGTTTCTGCTGAGTACCATGCCTTGGACAAGGCTCATTTAACAGTTGCTCAAGAGTGGGACCTGACCCGCCGGACCGAGGAGGTGGCCTCCCCTTACGTCGCTGATTGTTGCCCTGTGTATTGGTGTTAGCCACTAATACGTCTCCGTCGTATCTACTTTTCCAAACACTTTTGCCCTTGTTTTGGACTCTAACTTGCATGATTTGAATGGAACTAACCCGGACTGACGCTATTTTCAGCAGAATTACCATGGTGTTATTTATGTGCAGAAACAAACGTTCTCGGAATGACCTGAAACTTCACGGAGCAACTTTTTGGAAAATATAAAAAATACCTGCAAAAGATGAAGGCCAGGGGGCCCACCACCTGTCCACGAGGGTGGGGGGAGCGCCTGCCCCCCAACCTCATGGCCCCCCTGGTGCCTCTTCGACTCCAACTCCAACTCTATATATTGTGTTTCGCGGAGAAAAAAATCGGAGAAAAGAATTCATCGCGTTTTAAGATACAGAGCCACCGCCAAGCCCCAAAACCTCTCTGGAGGGCTGATCTGGAGTCTGTTCGGGGCTCCGGAGAGGGGAATCCGTCGCCATCGTTATCATCAACCATCCTCCATCACCAATTTCATGATGCTCACCGCCGTGCGTGAGTAATTCCATCGTAGGCTTGCTGGACGGTGATGGGTTGGATGGGATCTATCATGTAATCGAGTTAGTTTTGTTAGGGTTTGATCCCTAGTATCCACTATGCTCTGAGATTGATGTTGCTATGACTTTGCTATGCTTAATGCTTGTCACTAGGGCCCGAGTGCCATGATTTCAGATATGAACCTATTATGTTTTCATCAATATATGGGTGTTCTTGATCCTATCTTGCAAGTCTATAGTCACCTATTATGTCTTACCGGTGATGACCGTAGTTTGAGGAGTTCATGTATTCACTATGTGTTAATGCTTTGTTTCGGTTCTCTATTAAAAGGAGGCCTTAATATCCCTTATTTTCCGTAAGGACCCCGCTGCCACGGGAGGGTAGGACAAAAGATGTCATGCAAGTTCTTTTCCATAAGCACGCATGACTATGTTCGGAATAAATGCCTACATTATATCAATGAACTGGAGCTAGTTCTGTGTCACCCTAGGTTATGACTATTACATGATGAACTGCATCCGGCATAATTCTCCCTCATTGATCCATTTCCTACGAGCTTTCCATATATTGTTCTTCGCTTATTTACTTTCCCGTTGCTATTGCTATCATCACTACAAAATACCAAAAACATTACTTTTACTACTGTTACCTTTTGTTACCGTTACCACTACTATCAAATTACTTTGCTACTAAATACTTTGCTGCAGATACTAAGTTTCCAGGTGTGGTTGAATTGACAACTCAGCTGCTAATACTTGAGAGTATTCTTTGGCTCCCCTTGTGTCGAATCAATAAATTTGGGTTGAATACTTTACCCTCGAAAACTGTTGCGATCCCCTATACTTGTGGGTTATTAAGACTATTTTCTGGCGCCGTTGCCAGGGATCGAAGCTCTATTCTTTGAGTCAGTTGGGATATATATCTGCTTATCATTATGAAGAATTTGAAAGATCCAATAACCAAGATTTATTCCTCAACTACGAGGGGAGGTAAGGAACTGTCATCTAGCTCTGCACTTGATTCACCTTCTGTTTTGAGTAAGCTTGCGACACCTAAAACTGCTTCCGCTATTTGTTTTGATATGTCGCATATTATTGATAATGCTACTTCTGCTATACATGATACTTATGATGAAACTACTTCTATGCTAGGGCTAGAGAGATTGAAAATATTGAATCTGATGATACTGATGAAAGTGATGATGAAGAATCACTTGTTATTCCTAAGGGTTATGTTTTTGATCAAGAAGCTTCTTTAGCTATTTTAGATTGCAAAGATAGATATGAACTCAAAAAGTTATTAGCTAAATGGAATAAGCAATCTCTAAATGTTAGAATGAAACCTGACCCTGCTTTTGCTACTTCACCTATCTCTGTTACTGATAAGGATTATGAATTCTCTGTTGATCCTGATATAATTACTTTGGTTGAATCTGATCCTTTTCATGGCTATGAATCTAAACTGTTGTGGCACATCTTACTAAATTAAATGATATAGCCACCCTGTTCACTACTGATGAGAGAACTCGTTACTTTTATATCCTTAAAATATTTCTGTTCTCATTAGAGGGTGATGCTAAGATATGGTTTAATCTCTTGATCCTGGTTGTGTGCGTAGTCCCCAGGATATGATTTATTACTTCTCTGCTAAATGTTTCCCTGCTCATAAGAAACAAGCTGCTTGAAGGGATATATATATAATTTTGTGCAAATTAAAGAAGAGAGTCTCCCACAAGCTTGGGGGAGGCTTCTCCAGTTACTTAATGCTTTGCCTGATCATCCTCTTAAGAAAAATGAAATACTTGATATCTTTTATAATGGACTAACTGATGCTTCCAAAGATTACCTAGATAGTTGTGCTGGTTCTGTTTTCAGGGAAAGAACGCCGGATGAAGCTAAAATTCTATTGAATAATATGTTGACAAATGAAAATAATTGGACACCTCCGGAGCCAATTTCTGAGCCTATTCCTAAACCAACTCCGAAGAAGAGGGGTATTCTATTTCTTAGTTATGAAGATATGCAAGAGGCAAAGAAATCTATGAAAGAAAAAGGTATTAAAGCTGAAGATGTTAAGAATTTACCTCCTATTGAAGAAATACACGATCTTAATTTACTGCCTGTTGAAGAATCATATGATCTTAATCCTTTACCTATTGAAGAAACTCATGGTCTTGATAACCCGACACAGGTAGTAAAGGTAAATTCTCTCTATAGATATGATAAAGCTGAAATCCCATTTACTATGTTTGCTAGCCCATGCTTAGATGATTTTGATAAATTTATGGCTAAGCAAGAAGACTTTAATGCTTATTTTGGTAGACAATTTAAATACAATTCAAATATGCTTGAACACTTATTATATGGCTAATGTCAAAGGTGAACTTAAACTTATTAGTAAACATGCTTCTATGGTTACCACTCAAGTAGAACAAGTACTTAAAGCTCAAAATGATTTGCTCAATGAATTGAATAGTAAGGATAATGATAATGTTGTTAGAGTGGCTACTAGAACTGGTAAAATGACTCAGTAACCTTTGTATCCTGAAGGCCACCCTAAGAGAATTGAGCAAGATTCTCAGAGAAATAATATAGATGCACCTAGTCCTTCTAAAAGGAAGAAAAAGAAAAATGATAGGACTTTGCTTGCTTCTAGTGAACCTGTTACTGAAACACCTGAGAATCCAAATGATATTTCTATTTCCAATGCTGAAACACAATCTGGTAATGAACCTGAAACTAGTGATAATGCTAATAATAATTTTCATGATGCTGCTCAACCTAGTAATGATAATGCTATAGAAATTGAACCTGCTGTTGATCTTGATAACCCACAATCAAAGAATAAACGTTATGATAAGAAAGACTTTGTTACTAGGAAACATGGTAAAGAAAGAGAACCATGGGTTCAAAAACCCATGCCTTTTCCTCCCAAACCATCCAAGAAAAAGGATGATGAGGATTTTAAGCGCTTTGCTGAAATGATTAGACCTATCTTTTTGCGTATGCGATTAACTGATATGCTCAAAATGAATCCTTATGCTAAGTATATGAAAGAAATTGTTACAAATAAAAGAAAGATACCAGAAGCTGAAATTTTCACTATGCTTGCTAATTATACTTTTAAGGGTGGAATACCAAAGAAACTTGGAGATCCAGGAGTACCCACTATACCATGCTCTATTAAAAGAAACTATGTTAAAACTGCTTTATGTGATCTTGGAGCCGGTGTTAGTGTTATGCCTCTCTCTTTATATCGTAGACTTGATTTGAATAAGTTGACACCTACTGAAATATCTTTGCAAATGGCTGATAAATCAACTGCTATACCTGTCGATATTTGTGAGGATGTGCCTGTTGTAGTTGCAAGCGTTACTATTTTAATGGACTTTGTTATTCTTGATATCCCCGAGGACGATATTATGTCTATTATTCTTGGAAGACCCTTTTTGAATACTGCAGGGGCTGTTATTGATTGCACTAAAGGCAATGTCACTTTTCATGTTAATGGTAATGAGCACACGGTACACTTTCCTAGGAAACAACCTCAAGTTCATAGTATCAACTCTATTGGAAAAATTCCATCGATTCTATTTGGAGGTTTTGAATTTCCTCTTCCTACTGTCAAGAAGAAATATGATATTCTTATTATTGGGGATGTGCATATCCCCGTTGAGGTAACATAGTGTTATTCGAAATTTCTCCGGTTCCATGTTATTCAGAATGAGCTCGTTAACAAGACTTGATCAACCTTGTTAGTGGATTCCTTTTGATGATCATGAGATGGATGAAATTAGAAAGCACAACCTTTTGTACCCCACTTTTACTTTCTGTTATTTATATTAAGTAAAATAAAAATAAATATTTTTCTGTCTGTTATCTAATTATTCGTGCAATATAAAAATACCCCGAAAATAAAAGTTCTTCAAATGCCCTGAAATTTAAATATGATTTTAGAATAAATATTTGGCACTAAGAACACAGCAGGGGGTCAACCACCTTCCCACGAGGGTGGAGGGCATGCCCTACCCCCCTGGGCGCGCCCCCTGCCTCGTGGGCCGACGGTGGCCCTCCTCCACTTATCCTTTCACCCACACACTCCTTCTTCCTCCCCCAAACACGAATATCCAACTCAAACCCGAGTTCAAGCTCATTTTTGTGCCATTTTCGATCTCCTTGCTCAAAGCACCTCTCACAAAACTGCTTGGGGAGATTGTTCCTTGGTAGGTGACTCCTCCATTGGTCCAATTAGTTTTTCTTCTAGTGCTTTATTCATTGCAAATTTTTGCTGCTTAGGTGACCCTGTTCTTGAGCTTGCATGTCAAATTTATATGGTCAAAAGTAGTTTTGATGCATGATATAGGCTCTAGGCACTTGTAGGAGTAGTTGCTATCAATATTACTGAGTTTGGTTTACTTTTATTTTGAAGTTACTAAAAATTTCAGAATTTTTCAGAAAATGATGAAGAGACTTTTGAGGGGCTCATCGAGACGAAGCTCGAAGGAAAAGGCACCGAAGCCTAAGTATAATCTGCCTCGTACCGCAGAGGTTCGGTCGTGTGAATGGCCTTCCGATGATTTCTTGAGAGCAGTCGGGATTTAGGAAGATTTTCATGAATTGGCTAAGAATGCAGGCCTCACCACTTTCCTCCACGACCAATGCGATCAGTATCTCTTACTCACAAATATCTTTGTGCAAAACTTTCATTTCCATTCTAGGAGCTCACCACCTACGGTGGAGTTTTATTTGTATGATGAGCATAAGGAGATGTCACTTTATGATTTTTGCCGGGTTTGTTTGGTCCCTTTCGAGGGCAAGACAGAAGAACCACATCGCGAGGATGTGGACGGGTTTATTGATACTATCACTGTAGGGGAAACAAGGAAGGTTTCCGATGCACGAATCACTAGCATACATTTCCCTGTTTTACGCTATTTTGCATTATTTCCTAGTCGTTGTTTAATTGGTCGCGGAAACTGTGGAAACCTTAGTATCCCTGATATTATTATTTTTCTCCACGGTTTATACGGTGATAACTCTGTTAGTATGGGCGGCATTATTGCTAAACGGTTAAGTCTGAACTGTACCAAAGGCGGCATCTTTGGAGGCATCTATGCTTCACGCCTAGCTGCACATTTTAACATACCTATTAGGCATTATGAGAAGGAAGAAAAAGTGCTGCCTCGTGTTTATTTAGATTATAAAAGTATGGTGGCATATGATTTTATTGTTAAGAATAGGGAAGGAGAGCTTAAATATAAATTGTTCTTTGATAAATATCATCCTGAGACTATTACCTTGCCTGCTCCTTCTTTGTTTGATTTATCTGCAGGCCAGTACCTTGTTCCGTTAAAGGCTATTCACGCCTACCGGAACCCTGCACCAGCCATGGAGCCAGAGCCGGAACCACAAGTTGATCCTTCATGACAGTCTAATTACCAGTTGGATCCGGAGATGATTGCCAGCCAGTGGCAATCGGAGTCTTCTTCTTCTTCTTCTCAGTACGACCCCAACTATTATTATGGATATCTGCCAGGCCAGCCGTGGCCATAAACCAACTTAGGCCAAAAGCCTAAGCTTGGGGGAGTATGTATTTCCCAGTGACATTACATTTATGTTCACACACTCATTGCCAGATGTCGGTGCTCATACTTTTTCATTGTATCATCCATGCTAGTTTATTTTCCTTTTTATGCTTTCTTCTTGTTTGTTTAATAAACCTTAAGAAAAACCAAAAAAAATTAGTTGTAGCTTTTAGTTAGTTTCATTTTCATGCTTGTAGTAGTAATTAAAAAGAAAACCCAAAAAGATTTCCTGTCCTTCTTTTACTTGTTGGGAGCTCTCCCGTGTAAATAGTTTTATTTCTTTTCTTTGGGGGTTGATAGGAGAAGACCATAATTAAATTGTTGAAGTGGTTCTTGTATGCATACTTGTTGATCTGACAAAAGAGCCCATATTGCCTTGTCTTCTCCTATTTATTGAATGCTTGCAGATTCTAGCTCAGTCCAATGCACGCGCACTATTATTATTATTCACATCGTTCGGTCGTGCAAGTGAAAGGCAATTATGCTGATATATGATGGACTGACTAAGATGAGAAAAGCTGGTATGAAATCGACCTCTTTGTTTTTGTAAATATGATTAGTCCATCGTTCCTGATTCAACCTATTATGAATAAACATGTTTGCAATGACAACTAGAGATCATAGTTCCTTGTGCCATGCTTGATTAGCTATGAGTCATAATGGTTTACCTTGCGTGCCAACATGCTATTGAGATGGTTATGATGTGGTATGATAGGGTGTTATCCTCCTCTGAATGATTTAAGTGACTTGACTTGGCGCATGTTAATGCATGTAGTTGAAACAAAATCAACATAGCCTTCACGGTATTTATGTTCATGGTGGATTATATCCTACTCATGTTGCATTCGGTGTTGATTAATTTTAATGCATGTTCATGACTGTTGTCGCTCTCTAGCTGGTCGCTTCCCAGTCTTTTGCTAGCCTTCACCTGTACTAAGCGGGAATACTTCTTGTGCATCCAATCCCTTAAACCCCAAAGTTATTCCACATGAGTCCACTATACCTACCTATATACTGTATCTACCTGCCGTTCCAAGTAAATTTGTATGTGCCAAACTCTAAACCTTCGAATAAATATCCTGTTTTGTATGCTCGAATAGCTCATGTATCAACTAGGGCTGTCTGTATCTTCCATGTTAGGCAGGTTATTCTCAAGAGGAGTGGACTCTGCTCCTCACTCACGAGATAAATGGCTGGTCACCGGGATGTCCAGTCCCTTCCTTTATGCAAACTAAATCAAAATAATTGCAAACAAAACTCCCCCTGGGACTCTTGTTAGTTGGAGGCACTCGTTGTTTAGAGCAAGCCATGGATTGATGCTTGTTGGTGGAAGGGGGAGTATAAACTTTACCATTCTGTTTGGGAACCGCCTATAATGTGTGTAGCATGGAAGATATCGCCATCTCTTGGTTGTTATGTTGACAATGAAAGTATACTGCTCAAAATATTATTCACCTCTATTTCAAAACCGAGCTCTAGCACCTCTACAAATCTATGCTTCCCTCTGCAAAGGGCCTATCTATTTACTTTTATGCTGAGTCATCATCTTCTTATTAAAAAGCACCAGCTGGAGAGCACCGCTGTCATTTGCATTCATTACTGTTAATTTACATTGAGTATGACTTGACTGGATGTCTTTTACCATGAATTACAATGTCTAGTCGGTCCTTGGTCTTTAAAGGTGCTCTGCATTTATGTTTTGCAGTCTCGGAAAGGGCTAGCGAGATACCATCTTGTTATATCATATTATGATTGTTTTGAGGAAGTGTTGTCATCTGAGATTTATTATTATTGCTCGCTAGTTGATTATGCTATTGATATGAGTAAACTTGAGACCTAAGCATTATTGTGAATGTGGTTAGTTATAATCTTTGCTGAAAACTTAAATGTTGGCTATACATATTTACAATAACAAGAGCAAACAGAGTTTGTAAAAGTTTTTCTTTATCACTTTCAGTTTGTCAACTGAATTGCTTGAGGACAAGCAAAGATTTAAGCTTGGGGGAGTTGATATGTCTCCGTCGTATTTACTTTTCCAAACACTTTTGCCCTTGTTTTGGACTCTAACTTGCATGATTTGAATGGAACTAACCCCGACTGACGCTGTTTTTAGCATAATTACCATGGTGTTTTTTATTTGCAGACACAAACATTCTCGGAATGACCTGAATTCACGGAGCAACTTTTTGGAAAATATAAAAAATACCTGCAAAAGATGAAGGCCAGGGGGCCCACCACCTGTCCATGAGGGTGGGGGCGCGCCTGCCCCCCTAGGGTCGCCCCCTACCTCGTGGGCCCCCTGGTGCCTCTCTGACTCCAACTCCAACTCTATATATTGTGTTTCGGGGAGAAAAAATCAAAGAGAAGAATTCATCGCGTTTTATGATACGGAGCCGCGGCCAAGCCCTAAAACCTCTCTGGAGGGCTGATCTGGAGTCTATTCAGGGCTCCAGAGAGGGGAATCCGTCGCCATCGTCATCATCAACCATCCTCCATCACCAATTTCATGATGCTCACCGCCGTGCATGAGTAATTCCATCATAGGCTTGCTGGACGGTGATGGGTTGGACAGGATCTATCATGTAATTGAGTTAGTTTTGTTAGGGTTTGATCCCTAGTATCCACTATGTTCTGAGATTGATGTTGCTATGACTTTGCTATGCTTAATGCTTGTCACTAGGGCCCGAGTGCCATGATTTCAGATATGAACCTATTATGTTTTCATGAATATATGAGTGTTCTTGATCCTATCTTGCAAGTCTATAGTCACCTATTATGTTTTATGATCCGTTAACCCCGAAGTGACAACAATCGGGATACTTACCGGTGATGATCGTAGTTTGAGGAGTTCATGCATTCACTATGTGTTAATGCTTTGTTCTGGTTCTCTATTAAAAGGAGGCCTTAATATACCTTAGTTTCCATAAGGACCCTGCTGCCATGGGAGGGTAGGACAAAAGATGTCATGCAAGTTCTTTTCCATAAGGACGTATGACTATGTTCGGAATACATGCCTACATTATATCATTGATCTGGAGCTAGTTCTGTGTCACCCTAGGTTATGACTGTTACATGATGAACCGCATTCGGCATAATTCTCCATCACTGATCCATTGCATACGAGCTTTCCATATATTGTTCTTCACTTATTTACTTTCCCGTTGCTATTGCTATCATCACTACAAAATACCAAAAACATTACTTTTACTACTGTTACCTTTTGTTACCGTTACCACTACTATCATATTACTTTGCTACTAAATACTTTGTTGCAGATACTAAGTTTCCAGGTGTGGTTGAATTGACAACTCAGTTGCTAATACTTGAGAGTATTCTTTGACTCCCCTTGTGTCGAATCAATAAATTTGGGTTGAATACTTTACCCTCGAAAACTGTTGCGATCCCCTATACTTGTGGGTTATCAGCCACAAACTCCAAACTACCGTCAGCCTTACGTTTATTGTTCCCTCCCTGATTTGCCGTGTCAACCACGAGAGTCAACAGGGCCGTCATCCTATCCATCAGATCCATCAGCACCTGAGCTGGCGGGCGCGTGGGGCCTCCTACCCCAGCCGCTGCTGACCCGGTAGTTATCGCTGCACAACCATAGAGTTTTTAGTGGGCTGCGTGCCAGTCATGAATATCCCCGCTCTGCTCGGAGACTCAAAGGGGTCCGGAATACTCCTGCCATCGAAACATCCCCCAAGCCCACCATCTTGCAGTTGATACAACATATCTGTCTCACCCGTGGACGAATCGCCATCAGATTGGACGGCCGTCTCACCACCAGACACAGATCTTTCAAAAAATTCCCCTCCATGGATGCATCCCACGAAGGCACGCTTCATAGCCGGCTGAGCCCGGGCAGGTCTCGCACGCTGAGCCATCTCGATGATGTCGGTGCAGATGTCCGGCTCAGGACCCGGCTCACCGATCCGGCCGATGAAGACGTGGATCCCGCCGAAGGGAACCTGGTACCCGTACTCAATTGAGCCAGCGTCGGGGCCCCAGCCTGCGTCGTTGATGTAGAGCTTGTCGCGACGACTCTTGTTCATCCTACCCACAGCGTATCCCTTGAGCCCTTCGAAGCTGCCCTTCAAGAACTCAAATCCAAGGTGCACTGGCCACACGGTGGGTGCCAACTATCATGGAATTGTCACGGCAGATGTCCTAGTGAAAGGACTTAATCGTGGAGCCATCACAACTAGGAAGCTTAAAGGGGTTAATTGGGACAAAGGACACGAGATGTTTATACTGGTTCGGCCCCTTGCGGTGAATGTAAAGGCCTAGTCGAGTTGATATGGTATTGCTAGGTTTCGATGACCAAGGAGCGAATACGCTTAACCTGGCTCTCAATCTGTTGTTTCTTGTCTTAAACCGCCGCCGGGTCATCCCCTTATATACACGAGTTGACGCCATGCGGCCCACAGAGTCTCGGCCGGCTCATACAACGTGTCCGGCTCGGTGACGTATCTTACATGCCTTACATTACAAGTCTATTCATACATGGCGGTTTACTTACGAGCCTTAAGGCGCCTCTGGGCTTGGGCCTATTATAAGCCTAACTGTGAACCGTCATCTTGTATACTCTTGGGCTTCATTTAGGTAAACCGTGGTTGACCCGGCCCCTCCTAGGCGGGTCATATCTGGTAGTCATATCCCCAACACTATGGTTAGAATTTATTCTTAATACTTTTCTCGTAGTTCTGGATGCTTGCGGGAGGGTTAATCATAAGTAGGAGGTTTGTTTAAGTAAGAACGACACCTAAGCACCGGTCCATCCACATATCAAATTATCAAAGTACCGAACACGAATTAAACCAACATGATGAAAATGACTAGATGAAAATCCCGTGTACCCTCAAGAACGCTTTGCTTATCATAAAGAGATCGTTTTGGCCTGTCCTTTGCCTCAAAAGGATTGAGCTACCTTTCTGCACTTTTGTTACTACTATCATTACTTGCTCGTTACAAATTACCTTGCTATCAAACTACTCTGCTACTTATAGTTTCAGCACTTGCAGACATTACCTTGTGTGACGCCCCTGATTTGACCGTACACTAATCATACACGCAAATGTGTATGATCAAAATCAAGGACTCACGGGAAGATATCACAACACAACTCTAGACACAAATTAAAATAATACAAGCTTTATATTACAAGCCAGGGGCCTCGAAGGCTCGAATACAAGAGCTCGATCATAGACGAGTCAGCGGAAGCAATAATATCTGAGTACAGACATAAGTTAAACAGGATTGCTTTAAGAAGGCTAGCACAAACTGGGATATAGATCGAAAGAGGCGCAGGCCTCCTGCCTGGGATCCTCCTAAACTACTCTTGGTCGCCGTCAACGGGCTGCACGTAGTAGTAGGCACCTCCCAAGTAGTAGTAGTTGTCATCGACAGTGGCGTCTGGATCCTAGACTCCATCGTCTGGTCGTAGCAATCGAGTATAGGAAAGGGGAAAAGGGGGAGAAAAGCAACCGTGAGTACTCATCCAAAGTACTCGCAAGCAAGGAGGTACACTACATATGTATGCATTGGTATCAAATGGAAGAGGGGTATCATATGTGGACTGAACTGCAGAATGACGGAATAAGAGGGGGATAGCTAGTCTTGTCGAAGACTACGCTTCTGGCCACCTCCATCTTGCAGCATGTAGAAGAGAGTAGATGGTAAGTTCACCAAGTAGCATCGCATAGCATAATCCTAACCGATGATCCTCCCCTCATCGCCCTGTGAGAGAGCGATCACCGGTTGTATCTGGCACTTGGAAGGGTGTATTTTATTAAGTATCCGGTTCTAGTTGTCATAAGGTCAAGGTACAACTCCAAGTCGTCCTGTTACCGAAGATCACGGCTATTCGAATAGATTAACTTCCCTGCAGGGGTGCACCACATTTCCCAACACACTCGATCCCCTTTGTCTGGACACACTTTTCTGAGTCATGCCCGGCCTCGGAAGATCAACACGTCGCAGCTCTACCTAGGCACAACAGAGAGGTCAGCACGCCGGTCTAAATCCTATGGCGCAGGGGTCTGGGCCCATCGCCCATTGCACACCTGCACGTTGCGAGGGCGGCCGGAGAGCAGACCTAGCAACCTCCATTACAAAGGAAGTTGCGTTACGCGGTCCAACCCAGCGCGCGCCGCTCAGTCGCTGACGTCACGAAGGTTTCGGCTGATACCACGACGTCGAGTGCCCATAACTATCCTCGCATAGATGGTTAGTGCGTATAGGCCAGTGGCCAGGCTCAGATCGAATACCAAGATCTCGTTAAACGTGTTAAGTATCCGCGAACACCGACCAGGGCCAGGCCCACCTCTCTCCTAGGTGGTCTAAACCTGCCCTGTCACTCCGCCACAAAGTAACAGTCGGGGGCCGTCGGTAACCCAGGCCCACCTCTACCGGGATGGAGCCACCTGCCCCTTCAGCCCCCAACCCCGAATAGTACCACAGGTAATGTAATAGTGTAAAGTATATAGTATATGCCCGTGATCACCTCCCGAAGTGATCACGGCCCAGTAGTATAGCATGGCGGACTGACAAGAGTGTAGGGCCACTGATGGAACACTAGCATCCTATACTAAGCATTAGGATAGCAGGTAATGGTAACAACAGTAGTAGCAAGGACAGGCTATGCAGAGGATTAACTGAAAGCAGTAACATGCAACACTACTCTAATGCAAGCAGTATAGAGAAGAATAGGCGATATCTGGTGATCAAGGGGGGGGGGGCTTGCCTGGTTGCTCTGGCAAGAGAGAGGGGTCGTCAACACCGTAGTCGTACTGGGTAGCAGCAGCGTCGGTCTCGGTGTCTAGTGAGAGAAGAGGGGGAAGAAACAACAAATATAATGCAAACAAATGCATGACATGACAAAGCGTGAGGCTAGGTGTGCCCTAACGCGGTACGAGGTGGTACCGGTGAAGGGGAAAACATCCGGGAAATTATCCCTGGTGTTTCACGTTTTTGGACAGATGAACCGGAGGGGGAAAGTTGTGTGTTTGCTATGCTAGGGATGAGTGGCGGACGAACGAGTTGCGTATTCGGATTCGTCTTGTCGTTCTGAGCAACTTTCATGTACAAAGTATTCTCATCCGAGCTACGGATTATTTTATATTAATTTTCAAAGTTTTAATCAATTTCTAAATTATTATTACTAAATTAATTCGAAATCAGCTTCACTGCATCAGCATGACGTCAGCATGACATCAGCAGTCAACAGAGGTGTTGACTGGGTCAAACTGACATGTGGGTCCCACTGGTCATAGACTCAGGTTAACTAAACCGGGTTAATTAGACTAACTAAGTGATTAGGCTAATTTATTTTAATTAGATTAGTTAAACATGGTTAATGAACTCATTAATTAATTAATTAATGATTATTTTATTCTAACATTTTCTTTCTTTTTTTAATCGTTCTAGGGGGCGCTGTGTCATAGGTAGGGGGCCTATCCGAGCGGTGGTTAGCGGGTGCGGGCGCCCGTTGACTAGCAGAGGCCATAGTCCGGCGCGGCAGGGCGCCGACGGCTGTGCTGCCTGAGAAGGGACGACATAGGAGGAGTGGCCAGGCGTAGGTGGGGCGCCATGGGAGTGAACAGTGCGGGCGGAAGTGGCCGTAGGCCTCGGCGGGCGCGGGCGGACGGCAGCGGCAAGGCCCGCAGCATCAGCCTCCGCAGCAAACCAGCACATGGGGGAACCTCGGCGCCAGCGGTGAGGCGTCGCAGCAGGGGACGGGTGCGTGGGGGCGCACATGCCAGCGGCGAGGGGACGAGGTCACGGCGGGGAGTGGACGGAGCGGGCGGCGTGCAGGCAGGCAGCAGGTGGTCGAGGCGAGGCCGTGCGCGAGAGTGCGCGAGCGCTGGAAAGTGCTGGCTCAGGCGTGGCCAAAGGCAGGCCAGGCGCGGGGTCGGGGTAGCGGTGCGCGATGTGGTGGTGTTTCTTTTTTATCCGTATTTCCCTTTTCCTTTTCCTTTATCTTTTTACTGTTTTCTCTCATTTCTGTTTTATCTTTGTTTCCTATTAATTTCGTTTCTGTAAAATATATACTTTAGCATCTAATTTAGTATTTTAGTTTAGTCCATTGTTAGAAAAAGGTCTAGTCCCCAAATAATTTAGTTTGATATTTTATTAACTAGTAAAGGCATTTAAATAATTAGGTTTGCTACTATTTTCTTTACCTTAGAGTATTTAAACATTTTATAAAAGTGGGTTTTCTTCATCATAATTACCTACGCATTATTTGTCTCCACGCGAACATTTAGTTTTCAAAGTTGAAAACATTTATTGTTTGCCTTTAATTTTAAATTTGAACTGGGTTTCGAACTGATGCGAGTTTATCAACAGTAACTGAGGTGACGTGGCATCATTAGCGGAGGTTCATTGTAGCTTAACTATCCGAGCGTCACACCTTGCTGAAAACCACTTGTCATTTCCTTTTGCTCCTCGTTGGGTTCGACACTCTTACTTATCAAAAAGAGCTACAATTGATCCCCTATACTTGTGCGTCATCAAGGCTATTTTCTGGCGCCGTTGCCGGGGAGTGAAGCGCCTTTGGTAAGTGGAATTTGCTAAGGAAACATTTGTATAGTGTGCTGAAATTTATTGTCATTTGTTACTATGGAAAACAATCCTTTGAGGGGTTTGTTCGGGGTATCTTCACCTCGACCGGAACCACAATTAGCTACTCCTCAACCTACTGCACCTAATGAAAATATTGAATATGAAATTCCTTCGAGTATGATAGAACAACTGCTAGATAATCCTTATGCAGGAGATGGAACCGAACATCCTGCTATGCACTTGATATATGTAGAACAAATTTGTGGATTGTTCAAGCTTGCAGGTTTACCCGGAGATGAAGTTATGAAGAAGGTTTTCCCTTTATCTTTTAAGGGAAAAGCATTGGCATGGTATAGGCTATGCGATGATATTGGATCTTGGAATTTGAATTGGTTGAAATTGGAGTTCCACCAAAAATTGTATCCCATGCATCTAGTTCATCGTGATCGGAATTATAGATATAATTTTTGGCCACATGAAGGAGAAAGTATCGCTCTAGCTTGGGGGAGGCTTAAGTCAATGTTATATTCATGCCCCAATCATGAGCTTTCAAGAGAAATTATTATCCACAATTTTTATGCTCGGCTTTCTCGTAATGATCAAACCATGCTTGATACTTCTTGTGTTGGTTCTTTTATGAAGAAGACTATTGAATTCCGGTGGGGTCTTTTTGAAAGAATTAAACAGAACTCTTAAGATTGGGAACTCGACAAAGGTAAAGAGTCAGGTATTAAACATAAGTATGATTGTGTTAAATCTTTTATGGATACCGATGCTTTTTAAAAGTTTAGCACTAAATATGGACTTGACTCTGAGATAGTAGCCTCCTTTTGTGAATCATTTGCTACTCATGTTGACCTACCTAAAGAGAAGTGGTTTAAATATCACCCACCTATTAAATAAGAAATCAAATAACCGGTACCGGTTAAAGAAGAAACTATACTTTACAATGTTGATCCAGTTGTTCCTTCTACTTATATTGAGAAACCTCGTTTCCCTGTTAGGATAAAGGAACATGCTAAAGTTTCAACTATGGTCAACAAAATCTATATTAGAACACCTAAACCTGATGAACAAATCAAAGTAGAACCTAGTATTTCTATGGTTAAAGATCTCTTGGAAGAAGATATGGATGGGCATGTTATTTACTTCTGTGAAGAAGCTGCTAAAATTGCCAAACCTGATAAAAAGGATAAACGACCTGCTGTTGGCATGCCCGTCATCTCAGTTAAAATAGGAGATCACTGTTATCATGGTTTATGTGACATAGGTGCTAGTGTGAGTGTTATTCCTTACACCTTATATCAAGAAATTATGAACGACATAGCACCGACAGAGATAGAAGACATAGATGTTACTATTAAACTTGCTAATAGAGACACTATATCACCAATTGGGATTGTTAGAGATGTTGATGTCTTGTGTGGGAAAATTTAATACCCTACTGATTTTCTTGTTCTTGGTTCACCACAAGATGACTTTTGTCCGATTATCTTTGGTAGACCTTTCTTGAACATCGTTAATCCCTAAATAAACTGTAAGAAACAAACTGCCGGTGTTAGTTTTGGTGATGATTCCCATGAGTTTAATTTTTCCAAGTTTAGTAGAAATCCTCATGAAAAAGAATTGCCTAGTAAGGATGAATTAATTGGTCTTGCTTCTATTGATGTACCACCTACTGATCCTTTAGAACAATATTTGCTAGACCATGGAAATGATTTTCATATGCATGAAAGAAATGAAATAGATAAGATTTTATTTGAACAACGTCCTGTACTTAAACACAATTTGCCTATTGAAACTCTAGGAGGTCCTCCTCCACCTAAAGGTGATCCTGTGTTTGAATTAAAATAGTTTCCTGACACATTGAAATATGCTTATCTTGATGAAAAAAAGATATATCCTGTTATTATTAGTGCTAACCTTTCAGAACATGAAGAAGAAAGATTATTGAAAGTTCTAAGGAAGCACCGAGCCGCTATTGGATATACTCTTGATGATTTATAGGGCATTAGTCCCACTCTATGTCAGCACAAAATTAAAATGGAACCTGATGCTAAACCTGTTGCTGATCACCAAAATCAGTTAAACCCGAAAATGAAATAAGTGGTAAGAACGGAAATATGAAAACTTCTGGAAGCAGGTATAATCTATCCTATAGCTGATAGTAGATGGGTGAGTCTTGTTCATTGTGTCCCTAAGAAAGGAGGTATAACTGTTGTTCCTAATGATAAGAACGAACAAAGACTTAGTAACATCCCAAAATTCTAAATTTTGGAATGTTATATTAAATAAATATTTATTATTGTTTGTTTGATTTTTGTGTGACTGATTGTGTGAAATTGAGTGGCATTTGGAAATTTCAGAGGCATTTAAATTTTATTTGAATTTGGATTCAACTTGGCATTCGAAATTTAATTCATATAACCCTGACAAATACTTGTTTAAAAGTATGAGAGGAGCTAACATGACACTCCAAAAAGTCAGGAGAAATTAATGCCAAAAGTTTTTGAATTCAAATTGGAGTTTATTTGGAATTTATAAAAAAATGTTTTTTAGTTTGGATTTTGCCTCTAGAAAAATGTTCACGTTGTAGGGTTTATTTTTCTAACTTTATTGATATATATATGTCTATATAAAAGTCTTATTGTTTTTCCTTTATTTAGTTTTCTTGTCTGTGCTTATTTAAAAAAAATGGCTGAAGCCCTCTGTTGCCACCAAGCCCACATCTCTCTCTCCCTCGGCCCATCTATGCGCCAGGCTGGCCCAGTAGCCATGCACATGCCCGGAGCCCTTTGGCCTCGCTCGTCTTGTGCCGCTGAGCGCTGGGTCCCACTGCCCGATCACCCCGCCCGCGTCTTCTTCTTCCTCCGCACGCTACCGCCGCAGCAAGATCGCGCCGCCGCCGCCGTATCCCGGAGATCGCGGGATCCTCTCCCCGATTCGCCCCTTCTCCCAAGTTGGCCCCCCCTCTAGAAATACCCCCTCTCCTCTCCATTCCGCCCCTAAAGAGGCCCGAACCTCTCTCCCTCGCCGCCTATTGCTCGCCGGAGCTCCTCCTCTACCACCGCGCCATTGTCGCCCTAGCCACTCCCTCCGTCGTCCCCGAGCCCCACCACCTCCACCAATCGCCTCAAACCCGTCCACCGCACCTCCCCGAGGACTCGCCCGAGCTCCTGCGCCCTTGGAACGCCACCGCCGCTGCCCACCCGAACGTCACCGCCGCCCCAAGCTCACCGCCGTCCTCCTCCGACGTCCCCGAGCTCCACCGAGGCCACAACCGTGATCGCCTTCATCCGTTGCATCCTCCCGATGAGTTCACCGAGCTCGCCGAAGACCGGAGCGCCGTCCCCATCGACCACCGAAGCCGGAGCACCTCGCCGGAGTTCATCGCCGCCGCGGTGAGCTTCTCCTCCCTCCGATCCTTTTTCAACGGCTTAGATTAGATCTCTGTATGGTTAGGTTTAATTTTTTAGATCGGTTTTAGTTCGGTCTTTTCCCGGTTTAGTTACGGTTTATTTCAATTGATCGAACCGGTCGGTTATTCTGTTTAGCCGTGGGCATGTTTTAGTTAGTGTTCTCCTGAGCGTTAGATAGGCCTAGTAGTGCTTGTTTTTTTTGTTTTAGTTATTTTTTAGTTTCTGTTCTTGTAAAGTCTATATCTTTTAGGTTGTTTAATATTTTGAGTTGATTCCTTTTTTGTTAGTTTACAAATTTCTTGTAGTTCTGTAGAAAATAGATTCAGCTATGTTTAAGCTTATAAAAATAGTTTTATATTAGTTTTAGTCAGATTAGTATATCTGCTATAATTTGAGTTAGGATTATCATTTTTTTGTGATTCTTTTTTCCACTGCTTTGTTTTGACTATTAGTTAGGATTATTAGTTTTAGTTTTAGTCAGATTAATATTTTTGCAGTAGGTTTAATTTGGGTATTTATAGTATTTATTAAAAATAGTTTTACTCGAAAACAAGCTTTTCTAGTTTTGTTAGCTTGCTGCTGTTTTCTGTTGTTTTAATTATTTTAAAGTTTTATTTTCACCTCTGTTATATTTTAGTTCAGATTGGTTTCTGTAGTATTAGAGGGTGAACTTTTATTTACAGAAAAATAAAATGATTTATTTCTTTTTCTTACTAGTTTTGTTTTAAGCATAATTAGAGTTTTAATTTTAGATTTTTATGTGTTTCTTTTGCTAGTAAAACTTTATGAGAAATACTTTATGTTAACTTAGTTGATTCAAATTTTATTTTCTGTTAAAGTTATTAGTTTAGTATTTTCTTTGTTAAATTTTGCTTAGGACAAAAATATTTTTTTTGTAGTTAAGGCAAAAGGTTTTCCTAGTAGGTTCTCTATAGTTTTTCTCTATTAGTTCTTTCGATGTGTTATTTGTTTTGTATTGGGTATTATTATTGAGTTTTCTTTTGATTGTTAGAGTTTCTTGCTAGAATGCTTGCTTATGTGAATGCCATGTTTGTTATTATAGATTTCATCGGAGAGTTGCGTATAGTCCTATCAAGTTATTTTCGAGAGCGTTGTTATCTTAATCAACTTACCAGGCAAGTTCACTTTGACCATGTTTTCCATACCTATGTTTATTTGCATGTAGTAGCACCCTTTCAACAATCCCTCCAGTAGTGTTACTGAATCTTGTAGTTGAGTAGAATGCATGAGGTAGAAACCCATCTCCCTGTTACCAAACCCGGGATGTTATATAGTTTTAATGCTACGCTATAGTAGACAGGGTTTGGTATGAGTGCATGGGAGTGGTATGAAGAAGGAGGACTCTACGTCAATGGTGACAACGTCATGATGGCACCGGCAAGGACTGCATCTTCAGGACTCCTCAAGATTTTGAGACTCGAGACAGGAATTCAATACACACTACTGGGTGAAGGACGGTTTCCATACCTATGTTTATTTGCATGTAGTAGCACCCTTTCAACAATCCCTCCAGTAGTGTTATTGAATCTTGTAGTTGAGTAGAATGCATGAGGTAGAAACCCATCTCCCTGTTACCAAACCCGGGATGTTATATAGTTTTAATGCTACGCTATAGTAGACAGGGTTTGGTATGAGTGCATGGGAGTGGTATGAAGAAGGAGGACTCTACGTCAATGGTGACAACGTCATGATGGCACCGGCAAGGACTGCATCTTCAGGACTCCTCAAGATTTTGAGACTCGAGACAGGAATTCAATACACACTACTGGGTGAAGGACGGTTGACAGGCACCCTGGAGAAACCAGTGGTTGGCCGGGATGCATGGAGAAGCGCCATGACATCTTGTGGAAAGCTTCACCCAGACTCAAAGAGGCGGAAGAATACTTCATGCCCGGAAGCTTACCTGTGCAACCGCAAGTCACTATGGGCTCTGGCTTGGTTGACCTTAGTGGTGACTCTGGCTGGGACGGTGCTAGCAGATGTAGAACTACGGTAGGATTGGATGAGCACCGGACAATGGTCAGAGGAACTCTTCGAAAGACCATGTTTCGGTCATCTTGTTCTCAAACACCCTGAAGTGCGAGAACGTAAAAGAGGGATCGAATCTTGTAGGTAAAGTGTACAAAAACCTCTGCAGAGGGTCAAAGATTAGTTGTGTCCTCGGTTACGGACAATTTGATTCTCTAGACTTGGATCTATCTCGGAACTCTCAACATCGGACTGATAACTTAATTGTGGGCAACTTATGATGATTTGGGCTATGAGACATCGGTTGGCGGAACTATGTCATGATAGAAAACTCCATTGTACAGACTCCTGATATTCCTTTGTTGTAGGGAAAATAAAACCAGCTTTTACACAAAAAACATCACACACAGAGCCACAAAGCCATATTGCATATAGAATAGTATTATCATCTACTTTCTCATGTTTTGATCTTGCTGGTACATTCAATGTACTGACCTACACGGCTGCAACGTCTCATGTTGCAGATATGTTCCTTCCGACGAGTAAGAGTATGGTACAGGGTTACGGTCTACACTCAACCTGCCGATGGCGTTGATGGGACTCCACACCCGATTGTTTGTTTCCGCTGAGACTTATGAGGTATATATATCAGTTTTACGTTATTTATACATGTGATTGCGCTTTGATATATACATTGATGTACTGTGTGTGCCAGCATACCGATCCAGGGATGGCACAGATACACAGAGGCTTGACCGTCTGAGGTCGGGTCGCTACAGAATTGTTACAGGTTATAGAATGGTAATTGATTTTAGAAAATTAAACAAAGCAACTAGAAAATATCATTACCCTCTACCTTTTATTGATCAAATGCTTGAAAGATTATCTAAGCACACACACTTTTGCTTCCTTGATGGATATTCTGTTTTTTCACAAATACCTATTTCTCAACCTGATCAAGAAAAGACCACTTTTACTTGTCCCTTTGAAACTTATGCTTATAGACGTATACCTTTCGGTTTATGTAATGCACATGCTACCTTTCAAAGATGTATGACCGCTATATTCTCTGACTTTTGTGAAAAGATTGTTGAGGTTTTCGTGGATGACTCTGTTTATGGGAAGTCATTTGATGATTATTTAAGCAATCTTGATCGAGTTTTACAGAGATGTGAACAAACAAACCTTGTCTTGAATTGGGAGAAGTGCCACTTTATGGTTAATGAAGGCATTTCCTTGGGTCATAAAATTTTTGAAAGAGGTATTGAAGTGGACAAAGCTAAGGTTGATGCAATTGAGAAAATGCCATGTACTAAAGATATAAAAGGTATTTGTAGTTTCTTAGGTCATGCTAGTTTCTATAGGAGGTTTATTAAAGACTTCTCTAAAATTTCTAGGCCTCTCATGAATCTTTTGCAAAAGGATATTCCCTTTGTTTTTGATGATGATTGTTTAGAAGCCTTTGAAACACTCAAGAAAGCCTTAATTTCTGCACCTATTGTTCAACCACCTGATTGGAACTTGCGTTTTGAAATTATGTTTGATGCTAGTGATTATACTATTGGTGTTGTTGTAGGACAAAGAGTTGATAAGAAATTAAATGTTATTCATTATGCTAGTAAAACTCTAGACAGTGCTCAAAGAAATTACGCTACTACTGAAAAATAATTCTTAGCAGTGGTGTTTGCTTGTGATAAATTTAGACCTTATATTGTTGATTCCAAAGTAATTGTTCACACGGACCATGCTGCTATTAAATATCTTATGGAAAAGAAAGATGCCAAACCTAGACTTATTTGTTGGGTTCTCTTGTTACAAGAATTTGATTTACATATCATCGATAAAAAAGGAGCAGAGAACCCCATAGCTGATAATTTATCTAGGCTTGAAAATGTGCTTGATGACCCACTACCTATTGATGATAGTTTTCCTGATGAGCAGTTAGCTGCAAGAAATGTAGCTCACAATACTCCTTGGTATGCTGATTATGCTAATTACATTGTTGCTAAATATTTACCACCTAGCTTTACATACCAACAAAAGAAAAAATTCTTCTATGATTTAAGACATTACTTTTGGGATGACCTACATCTTTATAAAGAAGGAGTAGATGGTATTCTTAGAACTTGTGTACCTGAGCATGAACAGGGACAAATCCTATGAAAATGTTACTCCGAAGATTATGGAGGGCATCATGCTGGAGATACAACTGCTCACAAGGTATTGCAATATGGATTTTTTTGGCCTACTCTCTTCAAGGATGCCCGTAAGTCCATCTTATCTTGTGATGAATGTCAAAGAGTAGGTAATATCGGTAAGCGTCAAGAAATTCCTATGAATAATTCACTTGCTGTTGAACCATTTGATGTTTGGGGATTTAATTACATGAGACCTTTTCCTTCCTCTGATGGGTATACACATATTCTGGTTGTTGTTGATTATGTTACTAAATGGGTAGAAGCTATTCCAACGAGTAGTGCTGATCACAACACCTCTATTAAAATGCTTCACAAGGTTATTTTCCCAAGGTTTGGAGTCCCTAGATATTTAATGACCGATGGTGGTTCACACTTTATTCATGGTGCTTTTGTAAAATGCTTGCCAAGTATGATGTTAACCATAGAATTGCATCACCTTATCATCCTTAGTCTAGTGGTCAAGTTGAACTTAGCAATAGAGAAATAAATTAATTTTGCAAAAGACTGTCAATAGGTCCAGGAAGAATTGGTCTAAGAAATTAGATGATGCACTATGGGCTTATAGAACAGCATATAAAAATCCTATGGGTATGTCTCCTTATAAAATGGTTTATGGAAAAGCTTTTCATTTGCCTCTTGAGTTAGAACATAAAGCATATTGGGAAATCAAAGAGCTCAACTATGATTTCAAACTTGCTGGTGAAACGAAGTTATTTGATATTAGCTCATTAGATGAATGGAGAACCCAAGCTTATGAAAATGCTAAATTATTCAAAGAAAAAGTTAAAAGATGGCATGACAAAAGAATCCAAAAGCGCGAGTTTAAAGTCGGAGAATATGTTCTTTTGTACAACTCTTGTTTCAGATTCTCTGTAGGAAAACTCCTCTTAAAATAGGAAGGCCCCTATGTTATCGAGGAGGTTTATCGGTCTGGAGCCATCAAAATAAATAATTCGGAAGATACTAACCTGAGGGTTGTCAATGGGCAACGAATAAAGAATTATATCTCAGATAGGCCCATTAATGTTGAAAGTATTATTATCCAAACTTTGACACCGGAAGAACACATAAAAGAGTCCTTCTGGAACACTCTAGAATCGTGAAAATAAGGAGGTACATGATACGGTAAGTAAACGGACTCCAAAAAATCCGCAAAAATATTTTTTATCAGTTTTGGAGTATTTAGAAAAATAGGAAAATAAGAAACTATCGAGAAGCGTACCCTGGTGGGCACAAGATCCTGGCGCGCCCAGGTGGGTTGTGCCCACCTGGGACACCTTCCGTACATTGTTTTTCTTCCATTTTCTTGTCCCCCAAGATAAAAAATTATATATACTTCCGAAACTTGTTGACCACCGTATCGCGGAGAAATCCTCTGTTTTCTTTTCTTTGTTGTTTTCTGACAGATTCAGCTGGACCAACATCATGTCTTCCTCACCTTTGAATAATCGGGAAGAAGGCACAAGGGTGGTTCAGGAGGATTTAAGCAGAGATGAAGCTGGAGAGGCTGCTATGGAGGAAGAGAAGGGAAATCCTTTTGGGGTTCACTCTCCGGCCTCCGAGAGAGTCATACTAGCGGGCATCTCTACTCACCCCAATCCTCATCAAGTCATGGAATCTTCGAACAATCCAACAAGACTAGAAGTGCAAGAAGAATTCCCTTTGAGGAGGCCTTTACACAGGTTACATAGTAACAATTTTCGCAAATTGTTTCACAATTATGGGTTTGGGAATATTCATCGTAGGAACATACCATCCAATTGAGACATATTTCAGCCAAGAGAAAACGGTGCATGAAAAAACCATGGGGCCCGGAGAATAAAGACATAATGGCTGAGGTGAAGAAAAACAGTGAACTAATTCATCAAGCCCTTTGGGAGATTCAAGGTTTGAAGGATCTACTCATGGTTATATTGGAGAATACTACTTCATCGCCACCACCTTCTTCTTCATCACCAAAGGAGAATTGAGTATCGGGTATGGGCACTCCCCTTGGCTTCTGCCAAGCTTAGGGAGGTGCCCCGGTATCATATCATCCCACTATCTTTTTGCCTTTACTTATTTTAGTTCGATCTTTTGCTTTAGATGAAAAGAAGTTTAGTTCGAGCCTTTCTTATTTGAGAGTTTGCTTAGTGATCTATCCTTGTAATCGTGTGCAAGATATATAATAAAGTCCAGTTTGAGTTTTTTCTTTCTTTACTTTCATGTTTCAAATAAAAGAAAAGAAATAAGGAAGAAAAAGAGAAAATAAATAAATAAAATAAAGGAAATAAATGAAGAAAAGATCATATACTAATCTTATGGTAGGTGATGACACCACATAAGGAAAAGTATAAGTAGAAAATTTTATTAGAGATTGGCAAATATAGCATTAGTCAATGATGCAATTCATGAAAGAATTAATAAAGGAAGAGAAGATTCACATATAAATATACTATCCTAGAAATCTTTTGTGATTGTGATCCCTCATCAAAATATTATATGCCAAAATTATTGACGTTGGACAAGGAAGACAACTTAATGGTTTATGTTTGTTTATATTCATATAGAAGTCATATTGTCATAGATCTTTTAACATGTTGTGCTTGCCCCTATCTTTGCTGGCCAAAAATTTCGCACTAAGTAGAGATACTACTTGTGCACCCAAAAACCCTTAAACCCAAATCTTATTTTCAAGTGTCCACCATATCTACGTAGGAATTGAGCAAGATCCCTCAAGTAAGTTGTCATCGGTGCAAAAAGGCAATAAAATTGCTTGTAAAAGTGTGAGATCACTTAGTGTAAGAGAAAATTGAGCATTGCACGAACTTGTGATGGTGAAGAATAAAAGCAACAGACTGCATAGTAAAGGTCTCTATCACAAGGGGCAATGCAACATGACATTCTTTTGCACTAAGGGGTTGAGCATACAAACAAATAAGCGCATGGCAACCTCTGCTTCCCTCTGCGAAGGGCCTATCTTTTACTTTTATATATTTACTTTTATGCAAAGAGTCAAAGTTTTCCTTCTATCCCTTTTATTTTTCTCCTTTGGCAAGCATCATGTGGTGAGGAAAGATCTAGGCACATATGTCCAGTTGAATATAGATAGCATGAATTATTATGGTTGACATCACCCTCGAGGTGAATACGTTGGGAGGCAAAACTATAAGCCCCTATCTTTCTATGTGCCCGGTTGAAACGTTTTGCTCATGTGTACGCGGTGAGTGTTAGCAATCATAGAAGACTATATGATGGTTGAGTATGTGGACTTGCCTAAAGGCTCTGATACGTGACCCTTCCTGAAAAAATGATGAATTGTAGTTGCGGTTGAGTACGCGGTGAGTGTTAGCAATCATAGAAGACTATATGATAGTTTGTTAGTTTCTAATAGAATTTTTGCTTTATACTTCAATTGTGCAATGAATTGTTACTTATTTATCAGAAGTATATGATAAAATTTCTATGATAGAAGTCTTATGTTTAATTTTGTTGTTGTTATAATAATCTACATGATGCTTCTATGTCCGTATTTTGTTTTTATCGACACCTCTCTCTCTAAGCATGTGGACATGTTTTTCGATTTCGGTTTTCGCTTGAGGACAAGCGAGGTCTAAGCTTGGGGGAGTTGATACGCCCATTTTGCATCATGTTTTCTTATTGTTATTTATAATGTTTTTATCCATAATAATGCTTTTTGGAGTAATTCTAATGCCTTTTCTCTCATAATATGCTAGGTATACACAAAAAGGGAGAATTCCGGTAGCTGGAAATCTGGACCTGGAAAAGCTACGTCAGGCCACCTATTCTGCACAACTCCAAACCAGCTAAAACTTCACGGAGATTTTTTATGGATTATTTGAGGAATATTGGAGAAAATAACTACCAGAGGGGGCCCACCAGGTGGGCACAACCCAATTGGGCGCGCGAGGGAGCCCAGGCATGCCCTGGTGGGTTGTGCTCATGTAGGCCCATCTCCGGTGCCCATCTTCTGGTATATAGGTCATTTTGACCTAGAAAAAAATAAGGAGAGGAATTTCGGGACGGAGCGCCGCTGTCTCGACGCGGAACTTGGGCAGGAGCACTTTTGCCCTCGGGCGGAGCGATTCCGCCGGGGGAACTTCCCTCCCGGAGGGGGAAATCATCATCATCATCATCACCACCAACAACTCTCCCATCTTGAGGAGGGAATCTTCATCAACATATTCAACAGCACCACCTCCTCTCAAACCCTAGTTCATCTATTGTGTTCAATCTTGTTGCCGGAACTATAGATTGGTGCTTGTGGGTGACTAGTAGTGTTGATTACATCTTGTAGTTGATTACTATATGGTTTATTTGGTGGAAGATTATATGTTCAAATCCAATATGCTATTTAATACCCCTCTAATCATGAGCATGTTTATCATTTGTGAGTAGTTACTTTTGTTTTTGAGGTCACGAGAGAAATCATGTTGCAAGTAATCATGTGAACTTGATATGTGTTTGATATTTTGATAGTATGTATGTTGTGATTCCCTTAGTGGTGTCATGTGAACATCGACTACATGACACCTCACCATATTTGGTCCTAAGGTAATGCATTCTGGAGTAGCAATTAGATGATGGGTTGCGAGAGTGACAGAAGCTTAAACCCCGGTTTATGCGTTATTCCGTAAGGGACCGATTGGATCCAAAAGTTTAATGCTATGGTTAGAATTTATTCTTAATACTTTTCTCGTAGTTGTGGATGC
Source organism: Triticum dicoccoides (assembly GCF_002162155.2). Lineage (NCBI taxonomy): Eukaryota > Viridiplantae > Streptophyta > Magnoliopsida > Poales > Poaceae > Triticum > Triticum dicoccoides. The sequence continues at coordinate 436,924,608 of NC_041384.1, forward strand.
TTGCGGGAGGGTTAATCATAAGTAGGAGGTTTGTTCAACTAAGAATAGCACCTAAGCACCGGTCCACCCACATATCAAATTATCAAAGTACCGAACACGAATAAAACCAACATGATGAAAGTGACTAGATGAAAATCCCATGTACCCTCAAGAATGATTTGCTTATCATAAGAGACCATTTTGGCCTGTCTGTTGCCTCAAAAGGATTGGGCTACCTTGCTGCAATTTTGTTACTACTATCTTTACTTGCTCGTTACAAATTACCTTGCTATCAAACTACTCTGCTACTTTATAATTTCAACACTTGCAGACATTACCTTGCTGAAAACCACTTGTCATTTCCTTCTGCTCCTCGTTGGGTTCGACACACTTACTTATCAAAAAGAGCTACAATTGATCCCCTATACTTGTGTGTCATCAGCCCATGGATATATAGGCTTGTCGTCGATAACCACATGAAGGAGTGTACCGTTCGAATACAACCACTTCATGCATTTGTATGTATATATGGAGGTGATGCGTGCATGTTTGAATACCATGCACAACACTGATGTGGCATGTGCATCGTAAATCGTACAGTCCCCACACAGAGTGAGATTGGTTCATGACGTATCGTGGTACTGCCCACTTGGATTCGGTGGGAGGGATTCATGCGTACACATGCATGTGTGCTCAAACTATATCATGTCAACCTAGAGCATGACCTATATATATACCATAGTACAAACCAAAAAATAATCCCCTCCTAAGTTAAATTAATCTCTCTCATTGTCGAGCAAAGTATGATGGACCAAGAGGGCCCACAAACGGAAAGCATCGATGTCACTGATAACCGCATAAGTGCGTGCCAGAGGACAACCACCATCGCTTTGCATGTGGCCAAACATATGTATGGAGAGGTCTGTGTGGTTGCGATGTTTGAATACCCAAAATGCCCAATTTTGATGTGGCACATGCCTCGAAAACCATAAATCCCCACATAGAGCAGGGTTCATGAAGCGTACTACAAATGCTGGTCCCCTTCCCCCTCTTCGACACATACTATATGCTCCTACCGTAATACAAACCAAAAAGAATCCTCCTTGATGGTGAAATTAATTAACCTCTGCTAATGTAGGTCAAAGGATGCATGCATATGGACGATGACCTCACGGGCCCACAAATGGAAGCGTCACACGTGAATGTCCTATGATAACCATCGTCTGCATGCATGTGGCCCAAAGAGGTGTTGTGTGATGTTTGAATAGCCAAATGCACAACTTTGATGTGGCACGTGCCTCAGAAACCGAAAAGTCCCGACACTCAGCAAGGTGTGTTCATAGACGCGTAGGTAGTATATATGTTGGTTGATACGTCTCCATCGTATCTACTTTTCTAATGCTTTTCCTCTTTTTTTGGACTCTAATTTGCATGATTTGAATGAAACTAACCCGGACTGATGTTATTTTCAGCAGAACTACCATGGTGTTGTTTTTGTGCAGAAATAAAAGTTCTCGGAATGGAACAAAACTTTGCAGGGATTTTTTATATAATAAAAGAGAATTTTTGGAGGCAAGAACCACCGGAGGGGGGGGGCACCTGGGTGGGCACAACCCACCAGGGCACGCCCCCACCAGGCGCGCCCAGGTGGGTTGTCCCCACCTGGTGGCCCCGTAGACCCTGAAACCGACACTATAAAATCCTATTTTTCTAGAAAAAATGAGAGAGGAAGAATTATTGTGTTTCACGAGATGGAGTTGTCGTCACCTCCTGTTCTTCATCGGGAGGCCAGATCTGGAGTCCGTTTAGGGCTCTGGAGAGGGGGACCTTCGATCTTCATCATGACCAACCCTCCTCCATCGCCAATTCCATGATGCTCTCCACCGGTAGTGAGTAATTCCTTCGTAGGCTCGCTGGTCGGTGAGGAGTTGGATGAGATTCATCATGTAATCGAGTTAGTTTTGTTAGGGCTTGATCCGTAGTATCCACTATGTTCTGAGATTGATGTTGCTATGACTTTTCCATGCTTAATGCTTTTCGCTTTGGGCCTGGGTGCCATGATTTCAGGTCTGATCCGTTTATGTTATCACCATTATATCTATGTTCTAGATCCGATCTTGCAAGTTATAGTCGCCTACTACGTGTTATGATCCGGCAACCCCGGAGTGTAAATAGTCGGGACCACTCCCCGTGATGACCCTAGTTTGAGGAGTTCATGTATTCATCGTGTGTTAATGGTTTGTTCTGGTTCTCTATTAAAAGGAGGCCTTAATATCCCTTAGTTTCCAATAGGACCCCACTGCCACAGAAGGGTAGGACAAAAGATGCCATGCAAGTTCTTTCCTTATGAACTGGAGCTAGTGCCGTATCGCCTTAGGTTATGACTGTCACATGATGAATCTCATCCAACTAATCATCGATCCAATGCTTACGAATTTCTCTTATATTGATCTTGCTAAGTTACTACTGCTGTCGTTACTGTTACACTTGCTACAAAATCACTGCTATCACTATTACCGTTACTATTGCTATTCCCAGTACTACCAAAACTATCATATTACTGTGCTACTGATCACTTTGCTATAGATAATTAATCTCCAGGTGTGACTGAATTGACAACTCAGTTTATAATACTTACAAATATTCTTTGGCTCCTCTTGTGTCGAATCTATAAATTTGGGTTGAATACTCTACCCTCGAAAACTGTTGCGATCCCCTATACTTGTGGGTTATCAAGACCTTTTTTGGCGCCGTTGCCGGGGAGCATAGATGTATTTGTTGAGTCACTTGGGATTATTACCAATTTAACACTATGAAGAATCTAAAGGATTCTAAGACTAAGATTTTTCCCTCTAAGACGAGGGGAGGGAAGGAACTGCCATCCAGCTCCGCTTTAGATTCACCTTCTATTATAAGTAAACTTGCAACACCACCACATGCTATTAATCCTGATATGTGGCAAGTTATTAATGATTCTACCTCTGCTATGAATAATACTTATGATGATGCTAGTACCTTGCTTGATGATAATGTGCCACTAGGTGAATTTCTTGATGAAAAAATTGCTAGAGTAAGACAACATGGTATTGTTGAAACTGATGATGAGCTTGAACATGAAAATCTTGAAACACCTATTAGAACTATCCCCCGTAGATACGAATTGCCTAAGGTACCGGAAGGTTATGTTATGGATGAGGAGACAACTAGAGACATTCTTGCTTGTAAGGATAGAGATGATTTGGAAGAATTATTATGCAACTATAGATAAAAAACTTTGAATGCTAAAATGAAATGTGATCCTAAGTTTTCTACTTCACCTATCTTTGTTGATGATAAGGATTATGAATTCTCTATCGACCCAAAGTTAATTACTTTGGTTGAATCTGATCCTTTCCATGGTTATGAAACTGAAACTGTTGTGGAACATCTTACTAAGTTGAATGACATAGCCACCCTTTTTGCTCATGATGAGAATATTTGCTATTTCTACATTCTCAAATTATTTCCGTTCTCAACTAAAGGTGATGCTAAAGCTTGGTACAATGCTCTTGCTCCTGGTTGTGTGCGTAGTCCCCAGGATATGATTTGTTACTTCTCTGGAAAAAATTCCTGCTCATAAGAAACAAGCTACCTTACAGGAAATATTTAACTTTGCACAAATTGAAGAAGAGAGTCTCCCACAAGCTTGAGGTAGGCTTCTCCAATTGCTTAATGCTTTGCCTGATCAACCTCTTAAGAAAAATGAAATACTTGACATCTTCTATAATGGACTAACTGATGCTTCTAGGGATTTCCTAGATAGTTGTGCTGGTTGTGTTTTCAGGGAACAAACTATTTTGTCAAGATGAAGAATTATTGAATAACATATTGAGAAATTATGATGATTGGACTCTTCATGAACCACCGCTTAAACCCACTCCAAAGAAGAGGGGTATCTTATATCTCAGTCCTGAAGATATGCAAGAGGCAAAGAAATCTATGAAGGAAAAAGGTATTAAAGCTAAGGATATCAAAAATTTACCTCCTATTGAAGAAATACATGGGCTTGATACACCACCACTGTAAGGTGGTAGAGGTAAATTCTCTAATGAAATTCAATGATAATGATAATCCTCACAATATGCACCCTAGCCAATGCCTTTATGAGTTTGAAAATTACATTAGAAAGCAAGACCACTTCAATGCAAATGTTATGAAACAATTGAAATACAATTCTGATATGATTGCTCGCTTGAGTGACTTGTTATTTAGAATTTCAAATGATGTTAGAGGTGTGGGAAAGCATGCTTCTAAGGTTCAAACTCAGTTAGAACAAGTTGCTAAATCTCAAAGAGAGCTGTTAGATGAAATGAGTAATAATATCAATGATCATGCTGATAGAGTAATGACTAGAGGAGGTAGAATGACTCAGGAACCACTTTATCCCAAGGGACACCCAAGAAAAATTGAACAAAACTCTCCAATAATTAACACCGATGCACCTAGTCCTTCTAAAAAGAAAAAGAAAAAGAAAAATGGTAGGACTTTGCATGCCTCTAGTGAACCTGAAGTAGAAAAACCTCCTGTTAATGATAATGAAGTTTCTACCTCTGATGCTGAAACTCAATCTGGTCATGAACACTAACCTTCTGATAATGAAAAAGATAATGATGAGGTTCATGAAAATAATCAAACAAATGATAATTAACTAGACAATGATGTTGCGATAGAACTAGCAGTTGATCTTGATAACCCACAACGTAAGAATAGAAGATATGATAAAAGAGACTTTGTGGCTAGAAAACACGGTAACGAAAGAGAACCATGGGCTCAAAAACCTATGCCTTTTCCACCTACGTCAACTAAAAAGAAAGATGATGAAGAATTTGAACACTTTGCTGAAATGCAGAGGCCAGTTGATACGTCTCCAACGTATCTATAATTTTTGATTGTTCCATGCTGTTTTATTATCAATCTTGGATGTTTTATAATCATTTTATATCATTTTTGGTACTAACCTATTGACATAGTGCCAAGTGCTAGTTGCTATTTTTTCCATGTTTTTTACATCGCAGAAAATCAATATCAAACGGAGTCCAAATACCACGAAACTTTACGGAGATTTTTTACGGACCAGATGGAAGATATTGGGCCCTAGTTGCACCTGGGGGGAGTCCCGACGAGGGGATAACCCACCAGTGCGCGCCAGGAGGCCCAGGCGTGCCCTGGTGGGTTGTGCCCACCTCGGGTGCCCCCCGGACCACCCGTTTGCTTTATAAATACCCCAATATTACCAAAACCCTAGGGGAGTCGACAAAATATTCATCCAGCCACCGTAGAGTCCAGAACCACCAGATCCAATCTAGACACCATCACAGAGGGGTTCACCACTTCCATTGGTGCCTCTCCGATGATGCGTGAGTAGTTCTTTGTAGACCATCGGGTCCGTAGTTAGTAGCTAGATGGCTTCATCTCTCTCTCTCCCTCTTGATTCTCAATACAATGGTCTCTTGGAAATCCATATGATGTAACTCTTTTGTGGTGTGTTTGTTGGGATCGATGAACTTTGAGTTTATGACTAGATCTATCTTTTTATATCCATGAAAGTATTTGAGTTTCTTTGATCTCTTTTATGCATGACCTCTTATAGCCTCGTATTTCTTCTCCAATATTTGGGTTTTGTTTGTCCAACTTGATCTATTTATCTTGCAATGGGATGAGGTGCCCGGTAGTGGGTTCGATCTTACGGTGCTTGATCCCAGTGACAGAAAGGGAACCGACATGTTTGTATCTTTGCTACCAAGGATAAAACGATGGGGTCTATCTCCATATAGATAGATTTTGTCTACATCATGTCATCATTCTTATTGCATTACTCCGTTTTTCCGTGAACTTAATACACTAGATGCATGCTGGATAGTGGTCGATGTGTGGAGTAATAGTAGTAGATGCAGGCAGGAGTCGGTCTACTAATCTTGGACGTGATGCCTATGTAATGATCATTGCCTGGATATCGTCATAATTATTTGAGGTTCTATCAATTGCCCAACAGTAATTTGTTTACCCACTTTTGCTATCTTTCTCGAGAGAAGCCACTAGTGAAACCTACGGCCCGCGAGTCTTCTTTCTCATATATTTGATTGCGATCTACTTTTCTTTTACATTCTTATTCAGATCTATAAAACCTAAAATACAAAAATACTTTGCTGCACTTTATTTTATTTACGATCTATTATTTCAATCTAATACAAATTTGTGGCATCGTTACCCGAAAGGGATTGACAACCCCTTTAACACGTCGGTTGCGAGGTGTTGTTATTTGTGTGCAGGTGATGTTTACATTGTGTTGCTTGGTTCCCCTGCTGGTTCGATAACCTTGGTTTCATCACTGAGGGAAATACCTACCTTCGCTGTGCTACATCATCCCTTCCTCTTTGGGGAAATACCGACGTAGTCCTAGCAGACAGGAGTTTTGTGGCGCTATAGTCAGGGAGCAATCAAAAGGAATTTCTAGCGCCATTGCCAGGGAGGATGAGGGAGTCCTGGATGAGGGGGTCCTCGGGCGTCTGGGCTATGCAACATGGGCCAGACTAATGGGCTGTGAAGATACAAGATAAAATACTTTCTCCCGTGTTCGGATGGGACTCTCCTTTGCATGGAAGGCAAGCTTGCCGTGTGGATATGAATATTCCTTTCTCTGTAAACCGACTCTGTACAACCCTAGCCCCCTCTGGTGTCTATATAACCCGGAGGGTTTAGTCTGTAGGGGCAATCATAATCATACATGCTAGACATCTAGGGTTTAGCCATTATGATCTCGTGGTAGATCAACTCTTGTAACCCCTATACTCATCAAAGTTAATCAAGCAGGACATAGGGTATTACCTCCATCAAGAGGGCCCGAACCTGGGTAAAACATCGTGTCCCTTGTCTCCTGTTACCATCGATCCTTAGACGCATGGTTCGGGACCCTCTACCCAAAATTTGCTGGTTTTGACACCGAAATTGATGCTTTCATTGAGAGTTCCTCTGTAGTGTCAACAAAAGGACTGATGGCTCGCCTTGTCATCAATGACATTATCACTTCCGAAGGAACCCTACTTCCAGGGCAAACCCTCCGGCTCGACGACTTCACTATGAGTGCCCGTCTAGCCATTAAGCCAAAGACAACCCCCAACACTACAGAAAAAGACACATCCGTCACATTTTGGGCCGAACGAATTTTTTTTCTGTCATACATATGACACTTCTATGATGATAATTGTGACAAAACCCGGTATCGTCATAGATGTGGTGGGCTCCTACTTCTATGACAAAAAATCATGACAGAAAATGGGCTTTTCGTCCTAGGCGGGCCAGAGACGCAGCTGCATGACATTCTTTGGGCCATCCATGACGGAAAAAACCATGGTAGAAGCGAGGGCGAGGAAAATTTCGGGGAGTTCCCCATTACGGTGGGAGGTCGGGGGCCGAGCGATGCGCGTTTCTCTCGTACACGCACGCGCGTGTGTGCGAGGCGTTGGCTCTAACTGAACCCGAGAGAGGCATTGGGCTCTAACTGAACCCGAGCGATTGCACTGCAGGCTACGCCTTACTGAACCCGAGCGATCGATCGATGGCTGTTAACTGAACCCGATCGAGCGATTTCTTCGCTATTGGTGCTAACTGAAGCCAATCGACGCTGCCTCTGGGATGAACAGTGAGCGTTGCGGGGGG
>NC_041384.1:436932709-436947643 GCF_002162155.2 Triticum dicoccoides
CCGGTGGAGTAGCGCGCAGTGGAGGCTGGATGAACAGGAGCCCGTGGAGGCTGGAGGAGATCGACGGTATCCCGTGGAGGCTGGAGGAGGTCGACGGTGGAGATGGACAATATCCTGTGGAGTCCCGTTTTGCGGTATGCCACACCCCTCCCGATGAACAGGACCCCCGTTTCGACCGTAGGAGGTCCATTTCGTCTGTTTTGCGGTACGCCACACCCCTCCCAATCAAAAGGACCCCCATTTCGACCGCAGGAGGTCCGTTTCCTCTGTTTTGCTGTACGCCACACCCCTCCCGATCAACAGGACCCCCGTTTCGACCGTAGGAGGTCCATTTCGTCCGTTTTGCGGTATGCCAGACCCCACCCGATGAACAGGATCCTGTTTCGAACGTGGCCGGTCGAACACAAGGCCGTTTCCTCCGTTCTGCGGTACGCCAGGCCTCACTTCCATCGCCTATTCCCCCTCCCAATGAACATGAACACGCATTCCGTTCCGACCCAGCCAGTTGGCTCCCACGTGTTCCATTGCCTCCCGATGAACACGACACATTCTGTTGCCTTCCCATGAACACGATGCATTCCGTTGCCTCCCCATGAATACGACGACGATGTTGTTTCTCCGTTCCAACTCAGCCATGTCAACGAGCCCTTGCCGTACGTATGCGCTAGTAGGCGTTCGAGACCCCACCTGTATGTACACATATGTGGCCGTATTTTCTTTCTTGCACCCTGGCCGCTGTACATACGTGTACATGCTATGTGCGCGCCTCTACTACAACACGTGCGCGCCTCTACATCCACCAGTATATATGTACATACACGTTCACGACCAGAATGACAATGCTACGTACGCTTCGACCAGGTGGGTCCCGACTATCAGGCACTTCCTTGCGTGCGAAGATGTACCTGGTGGGTCCCAGCAGTCAGGGGGTGAATCGTTTTGTTTTTTTGCCCGGACGCACTTCCTTGCGTGTGAAGGTGTAGCTGGTGGGTCCCAGCAGTCAGGGGGAAACATTTTTTCATGAAATACGGTGGCCCGTCCGATGGGTCCCCGTTGTCAGGTGGAGGAATAATTATTTTGCGCATAATAAGGAGGCACTCCCTTGCTGCGGTCGTGGACCCAGCTGTCAGCGTCTCCACGCACAGTACTCTTCCGATGTAAGTCGGTCGTTGACCACATTGACCACGCCGCGCCGAGAGCACCACGGCGGTGGACGACGACGAGGCCTGGGAAGGGGACGACACGGAGGCAGGGAAGACTCGGCAGTTGTTTCCCACGCAGAGGGGAGTACGACTGTACGAGGGTTTACTGGTTCGTCTGTCGTCGCCGGAGAATAACAGCAGGTGTGGGTGAGTAGAGGGATGGCTAGGCCAGCGATGGGAGTACGATGGGGTGGTGAGGCCTGCGCGGCAGCACAGCCGTCCGTGGGGAGGAGGGAGCATGCAGTCCCGCCGGCGCTTGTTTGAGTGGCTGGAGCAGGAAGAGCAGAGATTGAAGAACCACGACGACCGTTGGATGGACATCCAACAGTCAGTGCTTGTGCGTCAACCTTTTTTTTTAGGAAAGCCTCAAATCTGTGGAAAACAGCATACATCCGATCTTCCATTATTTCTAATAATTTACAGCCCATTTGCTAATTCTTAAGGTTTTTTTGGAGCCCATATTCTTTTTGTTAGCATTACAGCCCATATTGTGGCCACGGTCAAAAAATTATATGAAATTTTGCATATTTCGGTGCGGTCCGAACTGTTTTTAATCCCGAAATTTCGACTCACATTCAAACTGATTTTAAAAATAAATGTATATCAATATAAAATCCAACAAATTCTCCACGCATAAAAATTAATGTAATTTAAAATCTTGAAATGAAAAAAAGATATTTGAAACTGATTGCCGGTTTGATGCGTTTTAAAAATGTACAACCCATTTCTCATTACTGATGGGCCATTTTCTCAGATAGCCGAATGAAAGCTCTCCTCGTCTTGAAATATTTGCAGCCCAACAGGCCTGACAAAGCGACTTACTTGGCAAATCACAAAAAAACTGGGTTGTGGCCGTGGACCCAGCTGTCAGCCTCTCCACGTACAGTACTCTTCCGATGGAAGTCGTTCCTTGACCACATTGACCATGCCGCGCGGAGAGCACCACGGCGGTGGACGACGGCGAGGCCTAGGAAGGGGACGACGCGGAGCTGGGGAAGACGCGGCAATGGAAGCCCCGCGCGGAGAGGAGTACGAGGGTTCACTGGTTCGACTGCGGTGTGAGGCTGTCGTCGCCGCAGGGCCTGGCCAGCGGTGGGAATAGTAGGGGGCGCTAAGGCCTCTGCGGCAGCACAGCCGGCCACTGGAGGCAGGAGCATGCGGCACGACCGGTGCTGCTTTGGGCGGCTAGAGCAAGAAGACCAGAGGTTGAAGAAGCACTATGGCCGTTGGATGGACATCGTACGGTCACTAGAGCTAGAATCGTTTATATTGACTAAGTTGATAAAGCCCTTCGTCCCCGTCAACTTAGTGGGCCCACAAGTCAGCCTCCCACCAAGGTGGGTCCTAGCTAGCCGGGGGAATATTCAATTTTTTGTGCGTAATAAGGAGGCACTTCCGGTGGGTCCGAGCTGACAGTGGGGGGGACGTTTTTTTCGTGAAATACGGTGGCCCGTCTGGTGGGTCCCAGCAGTCAGGGGGAAACAGTTTTTTTCGCAAAATACCGGTGGCCCGTCTGGTGGGTCCCCGCTGTCAGGTGGAGAAATAATTATTTTCCGTGTAATAAGGAGGCACTTCCTTGCGGCTGTCGTGGACCTAGCTGTTAGCCTCTCCACATACAGTACTCTTCCGATGGAAGTCGGTCGTTGACCACATTGACCACGCCGCGCCGAGAGCACCACGGCGGTGGACGACGACGAGGCCTAGGAAGGGGACGACGCGGAGCCGAGCAAGACGCGGCAGTGGATGCCCACGTGGAGAGGAGTACGAGCGTTCACTGGTTCGGCTGCGGTGTGAGGCTGCCGTCGCCGCAGAATAACAGGGGGTGTGGGTGAGTGGAGGGATGGCCTGGCCAGTGGTGGGAGTAGTATGGGGGCGGTGAGGCCTCCGCGGTAGCACAGCCGACCATGGGAGGCAGGAGCAGGCGGCACGACCGGCGCTGCTTTGGGCGGCTGGAGCAAGAAGACCAGAGGTTGAAGAAGCACTATGGCCATTGGATGGACATCATACGGTCACTGGAGTATTGACTAAGTTGACAAAGCCCTCCGTCCCCGTCAACTTAGTAGGCCCACAAGTCAGCCCAACAATATGGTGGGCCCCAGCTAGCAGGGGGTATTCATTTTTTTGGGCGTAATAAGGAGGCACTTCCTTGCGTGCAAAGATATAGCTGGTGGGTCCGACCTGTCTGCGGGGGGAACATTTTTTTTGCGAAATACAGAGGCCCTTCCTGTGGGTCCTAGCTGTCAGGTGGAGGAATCATTATTTTGCGTGTAATAAGGAGGCATTTCCTTGTGTGCGGCCGTGGACCCAGCTGTCAGCCTCTCCACATACAGTCCACTTCCGATGGATGTCGTTCATTGACCACGTTGACCAGGCCGCACCGAGAGCACCAGGGCGGTGGACGACGGCGAGGCCTAGGAAGGGAACGACATGGAGCCAGGGAATACTCGATAGTTGTTTCCCACGCGGAGGAGTACGAGGGTTTACTGGTCCGTCTGCCGTCGCCGGAGAATAACAGCATGTGTGGGTGAGTAGAGTGATGGCTAGGCTAGCGATGAGAGTATGGTGGGGCCGTGAGGCCTGCGCGGCAGCATAGCCGGCCACGGGGGGAGGGAGTAGGCAGTCCTGCCGGCGCTTGTTTGAGCAGCTGGAGCATGAAGAGCAGAGATTGAAGAAGCACGACAGCCGTTGTATGGACATCCGACATTCACTGCTCTTGTGTGTTGACTAAGTTGACAGGGCGTTGCGTGTGCGTCAACCTTGTTTTTTATGAAAGCATACGCGTCAACCTGTAGTAGGCACACAAGTCAGCCTCAAATCTATGGAAAATAGCATACAACCATCTGCCATTATTTCTAATAATGTACATCCCATTTGCTAATTCTTAAGAATTTTTTTGGAGCCCATCTTCTTTTTGTTAGCATTACACCCCATATTGTGGCCACGGTTAAAAAGTATACGAAATTTTGCATATTTTGGTGTGGTCAACTGGTTTTAATCCAGAAATATCGATTCACATTCAAACTATTTTGAAAAATAATTTATATAAATATAAAATCCAAATAATTGTCCACGCATAAAAATCAATGGAATTTAAGATCTTGTAATGAAAAAAATTGAAACTAATTCCTGGTTTGATGTGTTTTAAAAATGTACAGCCCATTTCTGGGCAAACCGAATGAAACTCTCCTCGTCTTGAAAGATTTGCAGCCCAGCAGGGCCGATAAAGCAAGTAGGCCTTGTTTGGGTATTTCTTTTAAAAAATAGAACTGGGCTAGCCATTTTCAGCAAGAAAAAAACACAACTGGGCTCATGATGTGGTAAACATAAATAAAACCCTGGCTAGACGGGCCACAGCCCCCGCACAGCCCTGTTGTTACCATGATCCGTCGCTAAAACTAGTATAAATAACAACTGCTTGTTCCTAAAAAAAACTGCACGACTTGCTGGGTCCCTGGTGTCAGCCGCTCGTAGTGTAATTCTCTCGTTTATTGACTACGTTGACAATGGCGTGAGCCCCATATGTCCAACCATTAGGAGGAACCATATTTTTGGGCTTGTACTATAGAGGCACTTGCTTGCGTACTGCCATGACGCTGGTGGGTCCCTACTATCATCGTCTCCACGTACAGTCATCTCCTTGTTCATCTCGGTTGTTGACCACATTGACAACGCAATAGGGCGGCGCACCACGCACGGCGAGCGAACCAAGGCCGCAAGGCGGAGGACGATGGCGAGGCCTCGGACGAAACGAATAGGAGCCGTTGAAGATGCGCCGGTCCAGTCGCAGGCGGAGGGGAGTACGTGGGTTGACTGGTTCGGGCACGGGTGCGTGTTGGGGCTGACATCGCTGGAGAATAACAGGACTTGTGGGGGAATAGAGGGAGGGACTGGCCAACAGTGGAGGGTACATACGGTAGGGCGGTGGAGGCGCAGCCAACCATGGGAGGCGGGAGCAGGCGGAGCCGACGGGGTGGTTTGGTTTGGGCGGCTGGAGGAAGAAGAAGACAAGAGATAGAAGATACACGACAGATGTTGGATGTCAATCCAACGGTTGGTAGGCAGAATCGTTTGTTGACTGGCTAGTAAGTCGACACCACCTTGGATAGGCTATTTCCTCGCGGGTCCCAAATGTCAGAATCCAAATCTGTCACGGTCATGCAGCCTTTCCTATGAAAATTTATAGCCCATTTGTTGTTCTAGTTCGAAATAAGTTTGTGGGTGCTGGTGGGGGCTAATCACTTGGCTTCTGTAATGCACAGTGATCTCAAGCAGCCGGCGAGAGTGATGTTATTTCCCTTGGTTGGGATTTGTTACAATATTTCACTCTAAGTTAAACGAATGGCAAGCCATTTGCCTTGTTTCAAAGAAAATATGACAGTCACATCCGAGTTGAAAAGGGCAGGAACATCTAACTCCAGCTTACAAACTGTACAAAAGCACGAGGGTTAATTGTTCATCAGGTTTACAAAAAAACCAGATTAAAAAAGGGCAACAACATCTAACTCTAGCACTGTTTTCGGCAGTCATAGTCAAATGGATCGGTCAAGTCCATAGAATGAACATCCTGGGTCGTAAAATTTACTGGATTATGACCACAATATGTTGTAAATAGAAGCCCGACACGTTCAGAAGCTCTTTTGCCCACCTGAAACTCCTTTTTTTGATCTTCGACATACCCATCTGTCAATTTAGCAAATATATGGGCTTTTGAATTGATTTTACTATTTACTAGTGTGGATGGGCTGTTTTGTCTTGGACCCAGAGAAGCAATTACTACTAGTATAGTGGAGACACTCTACAGCTACCCAGAAAAACAATTACTACTAGTATAGTGGAGACACTCTACCGCTTCTGGCTCCTCCTTGGTCATTGAAACGTCTCCCTCTACTGAATGTCGTTATACTTTTGTTCATCGACATGCGGGCCATGTAGCGCGCGGGCCCAAATGCCATCCACCAAATTAGAAGGCAGTATGCAGGCAGAGAGTTACCCGGTCGTAGCGCGGCAGTAACGAGCCGTCGTATCACAAAACCCCACCTCCCCGCAGTCTACGTTTGACGGACAAAGCAACCATCATTTCACTCTTTGCTGAATCCCCTTCTCCCTCACCGTCTTCAAGAAAGGCAACACTTGCATCTGCCACTGTTCTTCTCTCTGAACGAAGGGAAGGTAAGCGGATCCGTGATGTTGGTATATTTTCGTTCAGAGAAAAAAGAACTTTCGCAAAGCAGTAACCGATCCTCACTCTCTTTTTTGTTTCATTGTCATTGCGATTGTGTTTTCCTTTCAGTGGTCTCCTAGTATTCGTCAGTTTGATGATGGACCAAGGAGAACCAGGCAAAGATCTCCCGATATTGGAGCAGACACGGGGGGCTGATCCCCATGAGACAGAGAGCTCCAAGAAGATGGAGGCAACCACCGAGCCGAACCCAGATACGCTCACGGCCACTACTGACATGGTCAATGCCCCGTTTGAGGTTACAACCCCCGTGGCACTACAATAGTAGTTTTCCCCCTTCGAGGATGTGTCCCCCCCGCTGAGCTTCCCAAGGTGATTTCCTTCTTTGCCGATCTCGATTATAGTTTTTCATCTAAGTATGTGGTGATTATTTTAGAAAAGTAAGTATGTGGTGATAAATAATGTAAAATTTTATTAGCTTCAATGCCATGCTATACATAGTGGTTTGAATAACTTGTGTTTCTTATACTGAAAAGTAATTCAGAATTTGTTTCTGTTTCAATTAGAGCCCTGATGCAGACAAGGATTGTGTGGTTGTACATGTCACTCGCTATGAGGCAGACAACCTGAATATACGCACTGGGAAAACAGAGTTCTTTGGATGTTGGATCCTGGAAGCCATTTGCGGTTATACCAATGAAGAGTTGTATTCCAGCCTCATTGTTGTCAGGCGTGTTGTCTAGGGTGTACTGAAGCACAAGAAGTTCAAAGCTACTCCTTCGTTTGTGAGGCATACTGTTCTTGTCAAGCTTACGCAGGAAGATGACGTGGCATGCCTCCACAAACAAGTTTATCAGTGGCAAGGCCACAAGGTTGTCTTCATGAAGGTTCACAGGATTGAGCTGCTGCGGGACGTCCCCGATGATGTTCATGGCAAGGTTCGTCTTATGTCTAGCCCAAATTAGATCGAGGCATGAAATAGTTGCCCCAGCTAGTGTTTAATAGTAGTTTGGATTGTGTCTAATTATCCGAACCTTGCCTGTTATCTACCCCTCTGGGCTAGTACTCTGTTTGTATCCGTCTATGGGAACTATTGCTACTTCTGTGTGCTCGTGAATCATGTGAGAACTATCGTAATTGTTGCCGAAACAGATGCGTCCTCATTAGTTTTTCATGAATATGGCATGGTAAGACATAAGTTGTCACGGTTTATCATACGAGCAGTGTGTGTTTTGATGAAATAGAGCACTCGTCCGAGAACCATGCGCCGACGTATACATAAGTAGTTGTAAACACCGTTGGTTCTACCCCACTTGTAAGCAGTTGTGCAAAACACGGCACATTGGCTCAGCTCGCTTCAACACTAGGCTATCGACCAGCTAACAATCAACAATCTGCTGTCTGACATATAAGCAACTATGTATCTTGTTACAGTGGTTCATGTAGTTAATTGAGGCCACAATGTAATAAATTCCAAACGTTCACACGCTAGTCCAGCACTCATGTGGAACACTCACATTAAACTCGTCTTCATAAAAAACTTGAAAAGCATAACTTAAGCAATTTTATACATCTCAATGATTCATAGAACATAACAAACATATACTAGTTCACAGCAAAAGACAAAGTTGTGAGAAGGTTTACAAATCAGGAAAAAACAAGCAAGGCTTCTCTGAGCAAAGGGCCTCCCGGCAGGCTTAAATTTCCTGGAGTACACTCTGGTTTTTTCTTGTTGCCACCATCCAGGGTTGGGTTCTCTCATTCCAGAATAACCAATTATAATTGTGGTCTCAGCTGGAATGCTGAACTAAACCATGCAATGTACTGACCAGCTAAAATGCTTGTGCATTCCACTAAATTTAAGCACCGCTATTTGCAGAAATATGCAGACCACAATGCCTCTTGTCCGCGCACCTGTCCAAAAAACCGCCGTGCAGCCGTGCCAGCCAGTCCTCAGTCCATGGATGAACTGGTAGAAAGTGCATTCCGGACTAGGATGCAGTTGTTTTTGCTCGTCCCTGCACTGCAATCAGGAAGTAAAATGTACGAATCAGCTTCTTTTAGATTGCGTTGGTCATTCTACCTTAGTTACTACCAATGCAGGGATACCTTGAAGACGGGAGGTTAGACGACGACAACAAGGGATAGCCATCTCATTTTGTGCAGTTGTACTAAAACTAAGGTGTGTGCTTTTGATTGCACGAATAGAAACTATACGGAGACAGACATCCCAAAACGATATGGAGACAGACATCCCTGTTTGCGCAAATACGAAATAGGGTTATTTAAGCAGTGACAGACATTACTACTTTCCCCTGTTTCCTCTTAGAACTAAGTCCTAGATTCATGCTACAGCTTTCCCACTTTCTTCCCTGTTTGAACCAACGCTTTGAGTCGACTGCATGAACTAGCTTTACTTCTAATAATAGTAGAAGTCTAGGTGGCTTTGGAACAGCAAACGGAAGTAGAAAAGGATCCACACGAAGGGAGCTGGTGCAGTAGTGCAAGGCAGGTTTCAAAGGTATATATACCTGAGGTTCGTCGGCATGTGGAAAAGACGGCGTCGGGAGGCCGCATCTTGGCCACAATACCACAGGGAGGAAGAAGGGGTCGGAGGCCCTCCCGAGCCGGCGCTCTCTCGGAGAGAACAGCACGGCCGCCGATCGGGACGCGCGGGTAGCCGTTGGTCTCCTCCCTCACCGCCGACGATAGCGTGAACGATGCACCTACACCCCTGCCCCGGTCGAGGTTGTCCGGCCAGATTTGTGACTAGCTGTGAGTTGAGAGAGAGTGTGGCCACCTATGTGTTGCTTAGATCATGAGAGCATGAGAGAGTGAATGAGAGGAACCCTAGTAAAGCAAGTGCTAAGGCTCCTGCTTTTATATATAGTGGAGTGATTTTGTTGTACCAGCTTCAAAAAAATGCGCTCCTACGTGTACCCGTGAGTGGGTGTGAGAGAACTAGTGCGTGCGTGCACTGCTTCTCTTCGTCAGAGTACAATATACTATGCCCAAAGAACGTTCGCCGCAAGAGTAATAGTATAAGTGTGTGACGTGTGAGCTAAAATAAAATATGCGCGCCGTCTTTTGTTTTTTAGAAGTTCTGAGGGTAGGGTATGAAGAGCACATATGTGTGTGACCTCTACCTGCAGATAGACGGTGGGTGCGACGTGCAAGTCTGCGAGAGGACTCAAGAGAGTCGTGACTCGTGAGGGTGCAGGTGCGTGAGAGAGAGGGGGGCACGTATCAATGCAATGCATGTGTCCGTAAATCATTATCCGACAAACGTTTGCCACAATCCTTTTCTTGACGAACGCCATAAGAACCGTTAGATCGGCATCCGACAGTGTCAGTTTTGCCATGTCATTTAACAGAACAACCAGTCCACCTACACACAAATCTTCCACGTGGGTGTTAGCAATTGCCGTATGCTCCCTCCATTCCGAAATGCAGTGCATATAGCTTTATTGAAAATTCGAACCTCGCAAACTTTTACCGAGTTTTCGTGTACCAAATTGCACATGTAGAATACCATGTATATATCATTTAATTCATCTTCGAGAGGTAACTATAAAGATGGGTGAGGAGTCTACAAAGAAAGACCATCGTATCACCCGCAGCAATTTCAAGCATCCTTTAGTGTCGAGGAATATCATAGGAACTCTATATGATATGATTTTTATAGGATTTTTTCCTTTAGAGGCAATTGGTTCATATCAATAGATTCATATACTCCACATTTCAAAGGAAATAAATATGATATCATTTCTATAGCTTTAGAGCCACTTGGTTCATATGAATGGATTCCTATACTCCCTTAATTTCAAAGGAAAATAAACATTAGCGTATATTCAATAGAAAAGTTCCTATGATATGAACCAAATTACATCTCTTTTCTACTCCCTCCTCATAGGAATTGAGATACATGTCATCTCTAGATTCAATAGAAAAGTTCCTATGATGTGAACCAAATGACATCTCTTTTCCAATCCATACTCATAGGAATTGAGATGCTCCATGTCATCTATTTCCCTACAACTTCCATGTATACATCTTCTATTCCTAAATAGATAGTACAACCCACTAGTAGCTTTTTTCCAAAACATGCAACTATGGCACAAGAACTATATAGTGTGCCAATAACTTTGAAAGATGGTCGCTGGATGAAGCTAACCCGACAGTGCAGATATAGGCAAATCTGAGCACTACTGGCCGTTGGATATCATCAACATTCCACCAGATCTGCCACATGTACAATTTAGAAGACTCCATGGTTGAACTTAAGCGTAATGCACAAACCTCAAAACACAAGCACTTCTCCTTTGTTCTAGAATCTTCTGTATCATAATTGATTATTTTTTTTCTAAATGAATTGCCATTATTTATTTTTTTACTTTATGATTTACAATGCACAACCCCATGAATCTTAACATTTTTATAAAACTAATTGATTTTGAATGAGATGAACTATAAGAACTGAACGAACATCTACATCATGCATATATGACTCAAAGCTTTACATGCTATAGTGTGTATTTATTCATAATTTGGTTTCGAAATCTCATGCGTTCAATACATGTGTACCTTACTAGTTTTGAGTAGAGTAGCAAATTTCACGCGGCCCCGGGTATATCAAAATGCAGGGCCCATGCATCATTGCCTTTCGGTCGAACCTACGTCCACAATTTTTTGTACGTATTATATCTCCACTGGTCCCCGAACCCAAAATGCTGCCTCGTTCCCGTAAAACCAAGCGGCCCACACATATTTAAGGTGTCGACTCAAACCTGTTTACTACAACGTGGCCCCGCACGCCGTAGTACTCCTACAAACCCTACCGGGCCGGTACGAGTGGGGTGCGTCCCCCTGCTGTTCTGCACTGTTATTTGGTGCTTGACATGTCGACCCGGTTGCTATATGTCCCACATGTCGGCGACATGAAGTACAGAATTCATGAAAGGGAGCGTCGACGGAGGAGTAGACTACAGAATTCATGAAAGGGAGCGACTTAGTTTAGGAAAAATCTGTTTTTACGGAGTACGTACCCACTAGGGTTTATAGGGCTCATCTAAAAAACATTCATTTTTCCGTTTGATAAGTCTCAATTCTACTATACTAGTAGTAGTACCATTACATGTTGGATTTCGAGGTGCATTAGATCACCCGACGCAAGCAGTGTCATGGAAATTTAGTGGTCATTCATGCATTCGTTCTAATTAATGCCTCGGTAAACATAACTTCTTGAGAAAAACGAGCGTACTAATTACTTGTGCAAACTACGAAATTAATTCGACCACTCACCGTCTACCTTGGTTGGAGAGATTTTGAAATTGAGCCATAAACTGGAAAGGAGGGAGTAGTAACTTTTGTCTTGATTACTATTTGTGGCCTTGAATAGATGCAAAAAGTATTTTTTATAGTGGCCTTGTATAAGTAAATGGAGGGAGTACTAACCAAAGTACGTAGTAGGGACGAGGAGTAAATGAAGGGAGTAGTAAAATTTTCTCCTCGTGTTGCGAGCCACTGCGCGCTTGGGCGAGGGAGCGGGCGTAAAGGCGTACAGTAGTAGTAGTACTCGTAAGCAAGCTTCACCTCATCCTGCGAGCCACCGCGCCCATGGGCGGGGGAGACGGTGTACTAAGCAAGCTTCTCCTCGTTCCGCGAGTTGACGGGACACATCAAAAGTACTACAGTGTATAGAGCCTTGCCTCTAAGGTAGGCCCCACATGGTTTGCCTCTTTTTTTAATTTAACATAACGCGTCAAGTCGCAATTTGTTTGTTCACCCATGGTAGACGATCCTCCCTCCACCAAGTGAACAACCAGTACACGTGCCAAATTACCACGTGGGCTGCCTTTTTCATACAGAAATGAGCTCCACCGTGTACCCGCGCGGGTGTGGTTGGGAAAGAGACGGGAGTACGTGCGCTGTGCGTGCACCTCTTCTCTTCATGCACATCCACCACCTACGTGGGTGTGTGTGAGAGAGATACAAACCTAGACATAATGCGCCGTCCATCCCCATGCCTCCGCCCAGTCCGACCACCAGTCACCACCACGCACCACTCCTCCTCACCTTATCTCTCATCTTTCTCCCTCCATTTTTATATACAAGGGGCCACTATCAAAATTACAATTTGCAGATATACAAGGCCACTAACACTAATCGATGCAATATTAATGGTGTTTTCCTCGTGGTACTAGCCAAGGAGGACATTAATTATCCCTTGCATGCATGCGGGAGTTTGTAAAAAAATGCATCTTGATGTTCCGTGCAATGCACGGGCATCTTGCTAGTCCATGAAAACAACACATGGCAAAATTCCACGGCGAACGAGGGATTTGAATCTGTTGGGAGGGGCTGTTTGGATCTTGCCCGGGGTAGCCAAAATATTGGCGACCCTTTTGTCCACCGGTGCCTTTGCCACCGATGAACGAGGAATGGCTCGGGTGCTCATGCTGTCATGCATCCTCCAGCGCGCACGTTGGACACGAGCTCGCACGAGCTGTGTTTTTTTGTCCCACAACGCCACCCGAGCCGCCCGCAGACCGACCGACGACCCGCAAATTACGCCATCCAACCATAGCCGCACACATTATGACAGCAACTCAACCAACCGGACGAAATTCACGCAAACACGTAGACAAACTGATATTTCATATAAACAACGATGGAAATCATATGAAATACCGGATTTTCATACAAACATGACGGATTTCATTACATTCAAATGAACTACGTGGTGCTAGTTCTGGACAACACAGGTATATAATACGTGGCCTAAATGGTCGCCCGCCGATCGATTTGTGTTCCTCATGTCCGACAACACGATCACCGGACTGCCGGGAGCCCCGGACGTATGTGCTTTAGCGCAAAGGACGGCTCGCTTCCCCACTGCCCAAATGATATCATTGGCTGGTGCCGAAGATGATGGTGGCCGGCACCAGTTCGAGTTCATCACCAGCCACTACTTCGCCATGGCCGGCACCGGCTCGAGTTCATCCTAACATTCCCCTCTTCCATGGAGCCCATGCGGGGTCGACGAAGGTCCTCGCAACAAAAGGATCCGGCAAGACACCTGCTATGTATGCTGGCGTCGCCTCCGCGGTGGCCTTCATGGGACCCAAGCGGCGGCGGCCTCCCGTGTTCTACTTCTCCTTGATGATGGCAGCAGACGCGGAGGCGCTGGCCACCGACTCGTCGCTCTCCGCGCACCCAGCTTCTGTCACTGCTTGCATGGCGCGGTACGAGGCGGCGGCATGGACGGCAGCAACGACGCCCGTGCGCACGGCATGGGAGTCTCGGCCACAGAAACGGGAGACGCGGTACGAGGCAGCAGCGTGGACGGCAGCAACGGCGCCCGTGCGCCGCTCCGCGTCGAGCTGACCTGGAGTGGCGAGTTGCTGAACCATGCGCCGGCTTGGGGTGGCAACTGGCTCCGTCGGGCGAGGGGAGGGAGATGGATCAGCGAGCTTCATAGCTCGTATCCGGCGGGCTACCCAGCTGGCTTGGATGCGGAATAACTACTCTCCGTAAGCCATTGTAAGAGTGGACAAAATGGTGGAGGAGAAAGGGGAGCAGCGGAGGTGTGCGATTCTTGGCCGGCGTTTGGCCTCGTTTAAACAGGAGATTAAATAGACGGCGGACGGGAGGTGCTCGGCCGGCATTGCATTTAACACCGGCCCGGTCATGAACGGACATGTGTCCAGAGTGGGTTTCTCGGCTTCCACACGGGCGAGTTTCATGGAGGCGTTTGAATGTGCCATGGAGGCGTGTTCAGCCAGTCGTGCCGCGAGTGGCGCCCTCGACTCTGACCTAGGACACTCCATCGTTCTGCCACTGACGTGTGGGTTCTTTGGATGCATGGCCTGCATGTCAGTGACCAAACGCAGGCAGCGCACAACAGAGGAACCTTTAGTGGGCCAGGGCGGTCAGAAGCGGGCATTTCATAAACCGATGATTGTTCATTGAGTGTGACATCATATTTTTCATGTAGATAAGCCTACTTTGTTGATAGCCCGTTCGATACATTGTGTTTCATAAAGACCGCTGCTAACATCAATGTTCTACTTATCACAGATAAGATTTATTAATACCCGTAACAATCCATGTCCTTAACAAAGGGTGCATGCACGTATAGGTTGAGCATGTGTCTTGCGCCGTGTGATGTGTGCATGCAAGTGTGCGAGTGTTGCGTGCGTGCAAGGGTACGTTTCAGTGTTGCATGCATGGGTGCGTACGTGCGTGTGTTCGTGAGTGCATGTGTACGTGTCAGTGTTGCACGCCAGCATGCGTGCATGTGTACGTGTCAATGTTGCACGCCTACATGCGTGCGTGTCTTGCGTGCGTGCATGTGTGCGTGCGGGGTGAGGCTACACGTCAGTCGACTGACTTTTTCATCTCTGGTCATTAGATTTTCCAGCCGTTGGATATGAAATCAAGGGCCTCCAGTTTATCATCAAACTCCACCCCCCTGAGCCGCCAGCCACCACCGGCCGAACTGCCAGCCCCCGCCGCCCGTGGCCGGCCCGCCCTCCCCGAAACCACTCCCCA
>NC_041384.1:436948132-436976355 GCF_002162155.2 Triticum dicoccoides
GGATACCCACCCCACTTCCCAATGAACGCCCCCAACCGCCGGTGACTGCCAACCAGAGGTCTCACGACTTCGAATACCCACCGACCACTAATTTATTACCATTTCTGTCCTTCATATACGCGCTGATGGGTGGGCCCTATGGTAATGTGCGCTGCTGAATGTGGACCGTTTGACTGGTCAATTGATCGTGTTATCAACAAATTACGGAGCTGTATGGTGAGACAGTGACCGTATGATCACCCTAAAATGTACTCCTATTTTATTAACACAGTACATACTCAAACTACCATTTCTTTCTTTCATGTACGGGCTGATAGGTGGGCCCCACGGTTACGCGCCCCGATGGTGCAACACTAGTTGCGCCGCGTGGAACGTTTGACTGGTCAATTGATTGTGTCATCAACAAAATACGGAGTTGTATGGGTGAGCCAGTGATCGTATAATCATGATATGTATTTGTTTAACATGGTACAGACGCAAGGGCTCACATATACGCGCAAGCACTCACCGCTATAAAAGCACACACGCGAACCCTACCCCTATGAGCACCTTCGAGAGAGTGGGCCAGCATATATGATCTTGAGATTTTACGAAGTCACCATAGGTGCCTCATAGTCGAGTGGAACGTCTCCTCCCACTGAATGTACATCGCCGAAAAATACTGAAATTAACACAAGATAAATGCGAGCACCGGGACTTTAACCTTGGTGGGCTCGAGAAACCACTGTCCTCTAACCATCCAACCACATGTTGGTTAGCACGACAAAATGTATGTGGTGACCGTGATGAGATTATTCTGAAGTCTAGTGACCATATCGTGCTTTTGCTTCAAATACAATGACCGTAAGTGTCATCAACAAAATACGGAGCACGCATCAAATGCAAAGTCTGTCAGTGTCATCAACAAAATATGGAGACGTATCGTGAGCTAGATACCGATGTACTATTGTATATGCTTATTTTCTTAGTGGCCGATTGCGTGTGTGGTGTGGTGGGCACATCATTTCTAGTTGTGGTGGGTCAACATGAAGACTCATGGGTCGGTTCCATCCTTGCCACATATAGGTTGGACCGAGATGTGTTATACGAAGACCCATGTGGAGGACTCGGCATACAACACGAAGCTACGAGAGTCGCGGAAGACTCTATCCCCACTGGTGATAAGCCGACTATATATGATTTGTAACCCTAGGCCCTTAGTATGTTATACAAGCTTGGGGGCTAGGTCGTCGATAGTATACACACACGCACAATGTCTGGTATTCACGTGTACTTTGTACACACCCCTATCACTAATATACAGTAGCAGGAGTAGGCTCTTTCTTCAACTGCAAGGGTCCGATCCGAACTAGAGTAAAACTTTGCCTCGTATTACCATCCAGCCTAACAGTCAGGGATATCCTACCGAATGATACGATGAAATCATATCTGCCAACTACTAAGAGAGAGGTGTGTCGGGGGGGAGGGGGGCAATGTGTGCAAGAGAGGCCTAAATATAATGTGCGTGCGGGAGACACGTAGGCACATATATGTGCGTATAGAGGGCTAGTAGAGACCGTGCATGTGTATATATGCATGTGAGAGAAATAGTGTTTTCCAACTGAGATTGGTGAAAAGAGTGGTACATAGTAGTCATAAAGAGAGAGAGAGAGAGAGAGAGAGAGAGAGAGAGAGAGAGAGAGAGAGAGAGAGAGAGAGAGAAACAGAGAGAGCATGTGCGTGAGACACCCCGACACCCTGAGAGAGATTGTGAGCATGTGTGAAAGAGAAATGTCGATGCATATAAAGTGTGTGCACTTATGCGTTAGATAGAGAGATATATAACGCGTTTGTGAGAACGGGGCGAGGCATAGTGCATCTACGTGTAAAAGGCGGTTCTACACATTAAATTAAAATATAAATGGCATTATTATTTTTGGATGAGATCATGAATTTTGTAAATTGCGTATGGACGAAAATCGGTCTATCAGACACCCATACTGTATTGAATTCTAGCATGTGCATGTGTTTATTTCATATTATCGATCCATAGAGTGAGAGCGGTTTGAAATACAGGCAATGGATGCTTTTGCAATTCATATATAAACATTAATTAGTGCACTCCATGTTGTTAGTGTGAAGCACTTTATACATTTGTCACTTGCATGGATACATTCCAAATTGCTAGCTATGAAATAGAATACATGTCGAATTCAACGTAAAGGGGGTTTCGAAGATTCATTCATAGGAAGTGCATTCATCTATTTGAACCTGAGATAATGGCATTTGTAAATCAGATGTAAAAGGGGGCATCAATCTTTGTTGTGAGTTTGAACATGTTATATATATTCATACACATATCTAACTTTTTTTGCAACCAAGGAGATTATATCTGGAACCATGCATGAACTGAGGTAAGTTGCATATTTTTTAATAGATACTCGTGTACAATGTATATTCAAATGAACCCCTCCATTCCAAAATAATCGTAGCCTTAGGATTTTCAAGAGTAAAGATTTGTGAAGTTTGATAAATCCTGAAAGTTCAATTCAAGAGAACCGAAAACGTTAATGGTTCTGCTCCCAAATATTGAATGAAGCGCCAAATAGGCCTCTGGTCACCCGAAACCGCGTGAGACTAATGTTTTGCTGGTAGGAAATTACTGTCCTGACTCTGGCCCGTGTAGCCTATCGGCCCGATGTCCAAAGGTCTAAACCGGGGTAGGTTTGTAACTTCACCAAGACACCAGTCTCAACCGCCTACAAGAAGCATTCATACGCCATGGGCGCCTACCCATGTGCTCGGCCGAAATCTATCCCGCCCAGATTTGGGACACCTCACATGACTGTCCTACCCCCAACCCGCAATATGTCCGAAATTTTAGATGGGGGCAAAGTTTGTAACTTTCCCCAAATTTCAAACAAGCGCGTCTCAAACCGAAACATTGTTCCCCCTTAGTTCCCCGCCTCCCTCTGTTTCCCCATTCATACTCCGTGGGCACGAAAACGCCCTCTCCACCAGCCGCAAAACCCCAGCCTCCTCCGTCCTCCACCCCATAGAGGCCAATCCACCGCCGCCCTCCTCCATCACGCCGGAGCCGGTACCCCGACGTCGTCGTCCAACGCAACCGTAACCGCAACGCCCTCAAGGACTTAGCGGATGAGGGCGAGGCAGAGCTACCTCCACGACGCCAACGCTGACGTACGTCGTACCAGAACCACTCCTACCACGCCGTCCTGCGCCTCACTGCTGCGGCTCCACTGTCGCAACCGTCCACCACACCGGAGCTATTACCGCTACGCTGTCGTTCGCCACCTCAGATCTGCTTCCCCGCCGCCGACAGACGGCCACCGCACCACACTCAACAACTTGGCCATGGGTTCGTCCAAGGCTGCACCGTCCTCCACAACTTCTGGTTTTCGGCGAACAACAAGAAGATCGTCGGAAAAACAGAAGGAGGACACAGCACTGCCAGCAGAAAGAGGTACTCCTCTTCCCTTATTCGTGCAAATCTTACGTCTCCGCTCACACCGTATTCATCCCACGAAAGAAACGAGTTGAGCGCTTCTTACTGCATCTTCTTCGTGATACTAAATGCACAAGGTTTCCTCCCTTTTAATATTTCACCATTGCTAGAGGTCAGTTGCCCGCCTGGATTTCAATTCAGGGTCAGTTGAACCGCAATTAAAAGGAGCAGCACCCACTTAGGCGTGCAAAGCACCTAGTCCACCAGTTCCCTGGGGAAGCAGCGCATCGGTGTCTATCATAGGGGTGTGGGGCGCAGGAGCTGCTTGCGCCCGATCTGGAGGTCGGCGGGGCTTGAATGGATGGCCGGGGGGCGGTGCCAAGCACGGCGGTGCGGTGAGGTCGAGGGGAGGGCGCAAGCAGGGGAGGAATACTAGGCCGGTGGTCGCTGGCGTTTCGAGGAAGATCATCAACACTGACTGGCTGGAGGTAGATGAAGCGATCTGCCCGTTCTTTGTACATTGAACGGTGCAGAAAAAAATGGACTGGCCTATTTACTTTCAGTCAACTGTTATTTTCATAGAATCCTGTATTAATTTAGTGTGCCATGCATGTTGTAGAGCTATCATATGTCTCCCGTCATTTATTTCTCACCGACCTGCTATCTGCTACCTTTACACTGTACTAATTGTGCACACACTTCACGCATACTCACACTACTCTTTTTTTATGCATGGGTATTTCAGACTCTGACACAGTGTTGATGAATGCAGAAAAGAAAAGACAGAAGCCGCTCTAGTGTAATTCGAAGATAAGCACTAAGTGTTTCAGCGCTCTAATGGGTGCAGTGTTAGCAGTTGGAGACAATAAACGTAGCTCTGCAGTTGATGATATCAATTGCCACACACAACCATCCCAGGTGCTTGCTTTAACTTCGCGCTGTCAAATGTGGTTGCATGTTGCATATGGTGTCTAGCTTGTATTGCTTCCAATTTGGTTAAATTGCATCTGCTTACTTTACACATTATACCTTTGATAATGACATGCCTTCCTGTTTTTGATACATACTACATATGTCTACTAACCATGTTCGTACATCAAACTAATGCTCTTTTGTATCCCTCGTCAATCACTTATGATGAGGCAGTCACCCGAGTGGGTTACTGTGAGATGCCCTACTCGTTTAAAGAGTGCAGTGTCATCCTCCCCACATGATTCTCAAGAAACAGCAAGGCTAAATGAAGATAGTCAACGTAGCTCTCTAGTTTATCACCGCAATTCCCCCACACCACCATCGCAGGTGCTTGCTCTTACTTGGCAGTGTGATATGTGGTTGCATGTTGCATATGGTGCCTACCTTGTAATGCTTCTAATTAGGGTAAATTGCATCTTCTTAGTTAACACATTATACCTGTGAATATGACATGCTTTCCTGTTTTTGGTACATACTACGTCTTTCTATTAACCATGTTCTTACATCAAACTACTTTTCTTGTGTATCCTTCGTCAATGCTCCTAATTTGTTAAATTGCATCTCCTTAGCTTACACATTATACATGTGAATATGACACGCCTTCCTATTTTTGGTACATACTACATCTGCTTATCACACCATGTTCTTACATCAAACTACTGTTCTTGTGTATCCTGCGTCTATCGCTTATGATGAGACAGTCACGCGTGTGGGTTAATATGAGATGCAATACTCTTATAAAGAATGCAATTTCATCCTCTCCACATGATTCTCAAGAAACATCAAGCCTAAATGAAGACATTGAACGTAGCTCTGTACTTGAAGACCACACTTCCCCTACACCACCATCAGAGGTGCTTGCTCTACCTTCGCAGTGTGATATGTGGTTGCATGTTGCATACGGTGTGTAGCTTGTAATGCTTCTAATTACGGTAAATTGCATCTGCTTAGTTTACACACTATACCTGTGAATATGACATGCATTCCTATTTTTGGTACACACTAAATCTATGTGTTAACCTTGTTCTTACATGAAACTACCTCTCTTCTGTATCCTGCATCAATCACTTACGATGAGTCACCTTTATTCGTTGCCTATTGCATATTATTTCCAGCATGTTGCCATGTATTGCTTCTAATTTGGTCAAATACATTTGTTAGGGCACCCATTTAATTTGGCAGAGTGATATTGGTTTCATCTTTCATATGGTTTCTAGCTTGCATCGATTCTAACAAGTTCAAGCACCTTGTTCTTAGTTTACACTTTATACATCATACATGTCAATATGTCACACCATCCTATTTTTCATACATATTCCATCCTCCTATCATGCGGCTGCCTTACATGAAAGTAGTGTTCGTCGGTATCATGCATCAATGAGTTCTGAAGAGCAAATTTTATTCCTTTTTCTTGTGGGTTTGACTTGACAAGGCAAAATCAAGAAAGAGGAAGGAAAAGAGTAAGGAAGGCGATGATGGTGGTCCTCTACAGCAACGTAAACGGATCATCTGTACTGATTCTCCTTATACTGATAGTGCATTACAAGGTCCAAGTCTCCGCTCCACTACTCCACCATCCAAGGTGCTTGCTCTAACTTGGCAGTGTGATATCTGGTTGCATGTTGCATATGGTGTCTAGCTCGTATTGCTCCTAATTAGTGTAAACTGCATCTACTTAGCTTACACATGATACATGTGAATATGACACGCTTTCCTGTTTTTGGTACATACTATATCTGTCTATCACACCATGTTCTTACATGAAACTACTCTTCTTGTGTATCCTGCATCACTCACTTATGATGGGACACCTTTAAGTTGGTAGTGTGATATTGGTTTGCGTCTTGAATATGATTTCTAGCATGTATTGCTTCTAGTTTGATGAACACCACCTATGACGAGACAGTTTTAACTTGGCAGAGTGATATTGATTGCACCTTCCATATGGTGTCTTGCAGTGTTTCTAATTTGTTGAAGTGCCTTCTGCTTAGTTACCACATCATAGGTGTGAATATGTCAAGCCATCCATTTTTTCGTACATATTCCATCCTCGTATCATGACTTTGCCTTTCATCAGAGTAGTATTCGTCAGTATCATGCATGAATGAGTTCTGAAGAGCGAATGATATTCCTTTTTCTTGTCGGTATGACCTCACAATGCAAAATCAATAAAGCTGAAGGAAATTGGCAAGGCATTGGATGATGGTGGTCCTTCCGAGCAACTGAAACGGAGGTTCTCTACAGATTCTACTCCGCCATCCTCCCAACAAGATTCACAAGACAACGCAAGGCTAGACAGTCAACGTAGCTGTGTAGATGATGAGCATATCCCGCATCAGTCACTTATGATAAGGCACCTTTAAGTCGCCACTATAATATTGGTTGTGTCTTGCATATGATTTCTAGCATGTACTGCTTCTAATTTGTTGAAACGCCATACAGTTTGAACTTGGCAGAGTGATATTGGTTGCATCTTTCATATGGTGTCTAGCTTGCAGTGCTTCTAATTTGTTGAAATGCCTTCTGCTTAGTTACCACATCATAGGTGTGAATATGTCACACCATCCTGTTTTTCATACATATTTCATCCTCGCATCATGTGTTTGCCTTTCATCCAAGTAGTGTTCGTCAGTATCATGCATGAATGAGTTCTGAAGAGCAAATTTTATTCCTTTTTCTTATCGGTTTGACTTCACAATGCAAAATCATTACAGCTGAAGGAAATTAGTCAGGCAGTGGATGATGGTGGTCCTTCGGAGCAACTCAAATAGGGGGTCTCTACAGATTCTACTCCGCCATCGTCCCAACAAGATTCGCAAGATAAAACAAGGCTGGACAGTCAACATAGCTGTGTAGATGATGAGCACATCTCCCCTACTCCACCATCACAGGTGCTTGCTCTAACTTGACACTATTATATGTGGTTGAATGTTGCGTATGATGTCTAGCTTGTATTGCTTCTAACTTTAATTGCATCTGCTTACTTTACACATAATGCCTGTGAATATGACACGTGTTCCTGTTGCTAGAACATACGTGTACATGATGAGCACATCTCCCCTACTCCACCATCACAGGTGCTTGCTCTTACTTGGAACTGTTATACGTGGTTGCGTTTTCCATATGATGTCTAGTTTGTATTGCTTCTGCTTATGTTGAATTGCATCTGCGTAGCTTACAACTTATACCTGCAATGATCACTTACCCATAAGACACATTTAACTTGGGACTGTGATGTAGGTTGCATCTTGCATTGTCTTCTAGCTTGTACTGCTTCTAATTTCTTGAAATGGCACTTATGACGAGACACTTTTTACCTGATAGAGTGATATTGGTTGCATGTTCATATGGTGCCTAGCTTTCATTTCTTCTAATTTTGTTGAAATGCCTTCCACTTACTGTTTTTTCATACATATTTCATCCTCCTATCGTACGTGTGAATATGAAACACTGTCTTTTTTTGTATATATTCCATCCTCCTATCCCGCGCTTGCCTTACATCAAAGTAGTGTTCGTATGTATCATGCATCAACCAGTTATGCAGAGCTAATTTTATTCATCTTCTTGTGGTTTTGACTTCATAAGGCAATATCAGAAAATAGGAAGGAAAAGAGTATGTTAGGGGATGTTGGTGGTCCTCTGCACCGACGCAAACAGAGACTCTCTAGATTTGCCACTGCTACTGCTAATGAAGTTGAAGTCCCAAGTCTACATGATGAGTTCATCTCCCGTACTCCACCATCGCAGGTGCTTGCTCTAAGTTGACAGTGTGATAATTGGTTTCATGTTGCATATGTTGTCTAGCCTGTATTTCTTCTATTTTGATTAAATTACACCTGCTGAGTTTATACGTTATACATGTGCATATGACATGGCTTTCTATGTCTAGAATACACTGCATCTATCTATCATACCATGTTCTTACATCAAAGTACTGCTGTTGTGTATCCCGCATCAGTCACTCATGATTGGACGCTTTTAACATGGCAGTTTGATAGTGGTTGCATCTTGCATTGATTTCTATGTTGTACTGCTTCTAATTTTTTGAATGGCCACTTATGACAAGACACTTTTAACTTGGCAAAGTAATATTGGTTGCATCTTTCATATGGTGTCTAGCTTGCATTACTTCTATTTTCTTGAAAAGCCTTCTGCTTAGTTTGCACATCATATGTGAATATGTCATGCCGTCCTGTTTTTCGTACATATTCCATCCTCATACGGTTGTCTTACATCAAAGTATTGCTTGTCTGTATCATGCATCAATGAGTTCTGAAGAGTGATTTTATTCTTTTGTGTTGTGGGTACAGCTTGACATGGCAAAGTCAAAAAAGAGCAAGGAAAATAATATAGTAGGGAGTGTTGTTACTCGTCTGGTGAAACGGAAAAGGTTCTACCGTTGAGATTCTGCTGGTACTTATAGTGCAGTAGAAGGTCCAAGTCCACCGGCTAAATCTACAAACACAGTATCACCTGCTCCACCAGCTGCAGCATCCGCTTCAACTGTACCAACATCTCAACCAGTTACTCGTTCGTTTGCTCCGGAACTGGCCAGTTCCCAAGCTGCCTTCACACCTAACACTACTTTCGAAGCACTGCTGACACAACAGGACTTGGCAAGATTAGATGAACCTCATGAGCATCAACACCAAGACGGTACCTGACCGAGTCAAGTTGAAGTTGCATGCTCCATATTCGTTGTTGAACTAGCACCACGGGGCAAGCAGAAACAAACATCAGGGATAATGCTTGACAGATTAACAAAATCTAAAGGAGGAAGAATGGAGATCCATTTTGAGGCAGGTTTAAAAAGGCCACATGATCCTACAAAGTCAGCCAAGTTAGTATCAGAGGCAGCCGTTGCTGTTAGGTGTCATGCATGTATCCTCCCAACGTGGATCCAGCATAGGAATGAGAAAGACAATACCCAGTTTAACACCTTCCTTGACCATTTATCCGTAAGTAATGTTATTCATCGCAATTAGTAATATTGTCTTGCTCTGTCCCATACTTTCTAGCTTCCTCCTAATAAGACTCACATTCTTTTTTCAATAGATGAGGTTCAAGTTGGATCCGAAAGACGATGCAACTAAACAAGCATGCACTCATGTTTTTCAGTCTGCTCTGCGATAGTATCGGTACCACCTTAGAAAATCTCACTTTGAAGGCAAGGCTAACAATGAAATCGCCCAAACATATCAAGTGGAATATATTACAGATGAAGACTGGACAACCCTCATTAAACACTGGTCTGATCCAAAGTATCAGGTAGGCTATATGTATTTGATCAGCCCACGTATTGAACTTGTATTTATGTATGTGCCTTACAAGTGTATCTTCTTCTAGGCTAACTATTTGAAGAACAAAACCAACCATTCTAAAGTGAAATTCCAACAGACAACAGGATCTCGTAGCTATATTGCACACTGCGAGGCTCTTGTAAATAGCTGCTACTTCCTTCTTTTTTTGTGCCATATTGTCATATCTATATTGACCTGTTCCAAATATAGAGTAAAGCCCGTGCGGACCAAAAAGAACCTGAACCGAATGCAGTGCAAATCTTCACGGATTTCCACACCAGCAAGATGAAGGGCATGAGCACACCAGTTCAAGCCGCTGCTGTAAGTCCTTACTCCTCCTGCCTTGAACTGATTAGTACTGTGATGTGTTCATTTAACTACTTGGTTTGCAGCCAATGTCAGTTACTCTGTTCACTTTTATTCACAGTTGTCTTAACGTATCATTTCACCTTACATGGTTTAAAAGAGATGAAGGATATTCTTTTGGTCTTGATCTGTAATCTAGTTGTTATGTTCACGTGCGCACACAATGATAAAATAGCCTATTTGTTTTATATCTGTTTGCCCATGATATGAATGATGTCATACTATGTTCATCCTACTTTAAACCATGTCTCTTTATCCTTAGATGTCAACGAATGTGAGGAAATAGACAATATAGTAGGCATGCTACATGGACATATGTTCCGAAAGTGATTTTATTATGTAGTTGGCACTACAATACATGCTAATGTATTATAGTAGTTCACCAAAATAAGTTATGTATAAACGTTTAACCTACTTTGTTTGTTTTTGTCTCATTAGTAACTTATCTGATACACTAATCTACAAGTTCAAACTTTCAGGAAGCTATGGAACAAATGATTGAACAGCCACAACCACCTGAAGGTGACGAGGCTACTACAGGCACAATGTCACCTCTTGCTACAGTGCGTCAGTATCTCTCCACTAACAGTGCAAAAAACACCTTCCTGCGTAATTCTGGGTTGGTTGTCAAGGTAACCTCATCCAAATTGCCTACTGAACAAAATCTTCCTGCTAGACAGAGTGATATATCTGTGCTCCAGACACAAGTCCAATCCCTAATGGACGTTGTTTCGGAAACAAGAATAGTGGTTGAGAAATGTCATCAAGATATGAATGGTTTTGAAACCAGACTATCAGACATTCGCTTCAAGAGCAATGGCGGAAA
The DNA here is from genome assembly GCF_002162155.2 of Triticum dicoccoides. NCBI lineage: Eukaryota > Viridiplantae > Streptophyta > Magnoliopsida > Poales > Poaceae > Triticum > Triticum dicoccoides. The sequence continues at coordinate 436,959,042 of NC_041384.1, forward strand.
AGGGTGGAGATCGTGCTGCTCCATCAAATTCTATAGCCTGAAACATTAGCACTTAGGTCAAATGATCTGTGCTTCTATACATCTGATGGTGCTTTTATCTGGAAGGACTGTAAACTTTATGCCAACAGGCCTTTTGTTGTATGGTTGGAATTTATTTTGTTGTGATACAACATTTATGATGCTGCCTCAGGCTGCAGTAATTACGACGCTATTTTTGTATAGTGTAGGTTTATCTTAGTAATGTATTCGGCCGAAAGCTTCATAGGAGCCCAACATGCCAACATTCGTCAGGCCCATTCCAATTGGGGGAGCAAAGATTACGGGCCGAAATTGGCATGTACCCCACCAAAAATATCTGGGCCTAAATCAGCATAAGCTTTCATATGTTTCTGGTAGGCCTGTGCCCATAGTGGGCCTTTAACAGGCCTAAACATAATTTGGGCCCTCAGCAAAAATAGGCCATTTACAGGTGTAAATATCTCGAGCCCATAAAAAACATGAGCCTTTAATAGACCGAAAGTGAGATTGGGCCCTAATTGTGCCAAATAACCCACTGGACTTAGCAGGCCGAAATGGTGGCCCATTTACGATGCGGATCTTTGACAGGCCGAAATTCGGATGGGCCATAAATGCGCCGACCTAATACACAGGCCTTTAATAGGCCGGAACTTCGGTCGGGCTAGATTATCTTCATTTTTATATGGGCCGTTAATGGGCCCGATATGACGTTGGGCCACATACGGCCAATGGTTTACGTCCGACGTTAACATGCCAAAAATGACAACAGGCCGAAAGTGGCCCAAAGCTATAGTGGGCCTCTAACAGCCGAATGTCAGACATGGCCGAATATGACCCAAATCCTTCACAGTCATTTATGGGCCGAAAGTTTTGATGGCCTGTAAATGGGCCCAAATGAAGCCGGACCTTTAACAGGCCGGAAATACCCCGGGCCATAATTCGACCCAATTACTTAGGGGACTGTTAACGGGCCAGAAGTGACCATGGGCCGCGTTGATGACAAGTTTAGGACAGGCCGTTGACGGGCCGATTTGACAGAGAATGTTGGGCCTTTAGCTGGGCCAACCCATTATGGTCTACAGAATCTTGTGGGCCTTTAGCTGGGCCGGCCCATTGTGGTCCGTAAAATCTTGTGGGCCTTTAGCTGGGCCGGTCCATTATGGTCTGCAAAATCATGTGGGCCTTTAGCTAGGCTGGCCCATTATGGTCCACTAAATTTTGGGGTCTTTAGCTGGGCCAACCCATTATGGTCCGCTAAATCTTATGGGCCTTCAGTTGGGCTGGCCCATTTAAACTTTGTGGGCCACTTTTGGGCCGGTCCATGTGTCAACATATCATAGGCCCATCCCGGCCATTGGATGAGTGACACCTATGCCAATGCGGAGCTGACGCGTGGATCCATCAGCCAATGAGAATTTTACACGTGGAAAATCGGCATTGGTCGTGGCTGTTAACGGGTTATCGGATCCAAAATCTGACCCGATAGCTTAACGGCGTTCCGTTATGTTGGATGCCACGTGTCGGTCACCCTTGACGAAAGCACTTCTATGACGCGTGATTTATTGTCATGGAAGTGGACACTTCCGTGATGATAATTTTGGTAATGTCATGGAACACTTCTACGACAGCATAGGTATGATTATCTTGATTCTGTCATAAATTTGTCATGGATGTACATGCATGACAGAAAACGCGACCTACTGTGACAAACACGTATCATCACGGAAGTGTATTTTTATGTAGTGCAAGTCACGGAAAGTCCCCTTCGCATCAGCCCCGAATATTCCGACCAGATGGACCCAACAGATCTGTCATCTTTGAATGAACTGCTAGATCGCATCACCACCCTGGGAGTCTCAACTGACTATGATCGGATCGGGCTTAAACCCGATCAGAGAGAAATTAAATCTTCACTGGTCACCCATCAGGTAGCGGTTGTGGAGGAACAGGCTAACAATAACTCCTCTCCTATGTTGAGAACCAACTATGTTCGGATTTCCAAACCCGAAGAACCGGATACCCACCCCCGAGAGGACACTCCCTGTCCCCTGAACATAAAATCGGGTGTCAAGCATGATAATTCCCCGGACACTCCGGATCCTGGGCTGGTAACCTCGGAAATTCTTCAAGCTCCGGACTCCATGGTGGGTCAAGGTGCGAATTTGAGCCCGCCCACCCACCACAAGCAATATTTTCCAAGAAACTCCAGCTCTCCGGACATATGCGACCTAATGCATGTGCGGCAGCAGCCTCGGGAAACAGTCCACCACTTTTGGGCTAGATTCCTCCTTGTTAAAAACAAGATAAAGAACTGCTGCGACGACGGTGCAATTTCAGTATTTCGCAACAATTGTACGGACTAGGGAATTCTTAATTCCCTCAACCGCCGTCGTGTCCTACACTTTGCAGATTTGGCATGCATAGTACAGAAGTATTGTGCAATGGAAAGCGCCTGGAAAACTCAGACAAACCGCTGGGAACCGCAGGCCTTTAATCCATCTCCCGGACGGGCAAAAAGGGGGCACCCTCATGGGGCACCTAATCATCATCCCATAGACAAGAAATTCAAGCCCTTTACAAGACACAGAACTGTCTTCGAGGAATGGCTCGACAGGCCCTGTCAAATACATATGACGCTGAATACCGAACCAACTCACTACCTACGGGCATGTTGGATACTCCGACAGGTGGCCAAGAGCAGTGAGGGTATCCTCACCAATACTACCCCAGAAAAGTACTCTTCAGAACACGATCCCAAAGTACTCATAGTCTTTTAGACCTTCTCATCAAATAAATGGCGTAAACGGGCGCTTCGCGACCTTGCCGAAGTCTGCCATGTAGCAGAAATAAACCCTTGGAATGATACGGCAATTAATTTTAATGCCAATGACGAACCAAGATCCCGCTCAGTCCGGGCACCAGCCGCTCTGGTCCTCAACCCCATTGTGGACGGATTTCGGCTTACTAAAGTGCTAATGGACGGTGGCAGCGGACTGAACCTCGTCTACGAGGACACGCTCAATAAAATGCAAATGGACCGGAGCCGCATTGAGCAGAGAAATACATCTTTTAGGGTAATCATTCCCAGTAGGGAAGCAAGAAGCTCAGGGAAAATTAAGCTGGATGTGGTATTCGGCACACCAGAAAACTATAGGTCAGAAGAGATAATCTTCCAGGTAGCTCCTTTTAACAGCGGATATCATGCCCTATTAGGGCGAGATGCACTCACACGCTTTCAAGCTATACCTCATTACGGGTATATGAAGCTCAAAATGCCCGGCCCCAATGGTGTTATCACTATCTCTAGTGGTCCGTACATAGCACTCCGCGCCAAAAATAAAACTGCATCCCTGGCCCTTGAGGCATTGTCCGAAGCCCTAGCGGCTGAGGAACTCACCGCACTGCGTTCCATAGTGGATAGGGACGACATAATTTTGGACAAAAGGCCCAAATCCACCTCTTTCAAGCCAGCTGATGAGATAGTAAAATTTCAAGTCCGCCCGACGGATCCCAAGAAAACATCTTCCATCAGGGCGCAGCTGGACCCGACGGTCGACGCCGCATTATGCATGTTCTTGCATGAGAATTGAGACATATTCACATGGCACCCGTCTATTATGCCAGGAATCCCACACAGATTGGCTGAACACGGTCTCAATATACTGAAGGGATACAAGCCGGTCAAGCAAATGCTCTGGCGATTTTCCGAACCCACACGACAGGCTATGGGGGAGGAGCTAGCCAAACTACTCGAGGCCGGGTTTGTCAAAGAGATAAAACACCCGGACTGGCTAGCAAACCTGGTCATGGTACCAAAGAAGGATACATCCTGGCGCATGTGTGTCCATTTCATAGACCTTAACAAGGCCTGCCCTAAGGACCCCTTCCCACTACCTCGCATCCACCAGATTATAGATGCAACCGCAGGACACGATTCAGTATGTTTCCTCGACGCATACTCCGGATAACATCAAATTAAGATGAAGGAATCCGACCAAGCCGCAACGGCATTCGTCACCCCGTATGGGCCTTTCTGCTTTAACACTATGCCCTTCGGGCTGAAAAACGCCGGCGCCACCTATCAACGCATGATTCAAACATGCCTGGAGAAACAAATCGGCAAGACGATCGAAGCATATGTAGATGACGTCGTCATTAAAACTAAGCACGTCGAGTCACTATTAGACGACCTGCATCTCACATTCAACAACCCCCGTACATATGACATCAAGCTCAATCCGGAAAAGTGTGCCTTCGGCGTCCCCGCCAGAAAACTGTTGGGCTTCATCATTTCCAATAGAGGAATTGAGGCAAACCCAGCCAAAATCCGAGCTTTGTCACAATTGCCTACACCAACAGACCTCAAACAAGTCCAAAAACTAGCCGGATGCGTGGCGGCTTTGAGCCGCTTTATCTCCAGATTAGGAGAAAAAGCATTGCCACTATATCACCTGCTCCGATGCACTGACCACTTCGAGTGGACGGACGTAGAAACGGCCGGATTGGAAGAAATAAAAGCTCTTTTAGCGAGCAATCCAATCCTGGCCGCGCCGAACGTAGGCGAACCCATGTTATTATACATCTCTACAACACACTAGGTGGTGAGTGCGGTGCTCGTCGTCGAACTAGAGGAGGATGGACATAAATTCCCACTTCATAAACCGGTATATTATGTATCCACTATCCTCACACCATGCAAATCCCGGTACCCTCATTACCAAAAGATAGCATATGCGGTCTTCATGGGATCCCGGAAGCTATGACACTACTTCCAAGAGTGCTCGATCACGGTGGCTTCCCAAGTACCACTCAATGAAATAATAAACAACCACGAAGCTACAGGCCGGATTGCCAAGTGGGCCATTGAGCTCTTGCCATTTGATATAACATACAAACCACGTCGAGCCATTAAATCCCAAGTATTGGCTGACTTCATCGCTGAATGGATAGAGGTCGAACTCCCTAAAGAGTACAGTACATATTGAAATTGGGTCATGCACTTCGATGGCTCCAAAATGTTGGCCGGTCTTGGAGCGGGCGTCATCTTAACATCCCCCACAGGAGACACAGTCCAGTACGTACTCCAAATATTATATACAGACTCCAATAACGCAGGCGAATATGAGGCCTTATTGCACAGTGTTCGGATGGCTGTCTCCATGGGCATACAACACCTCGAGGTGTGCGGGGATTCAAACCTCACAATATCCCAAATAAACAGAGACTTTGATGCCAAAGATCCAAAGATGGCGGCCTATCGTAATGCCGTACTCAAAATATCAGCTCGGTTCGAGGGACTCGAGTTTCATCATGTGGCTCGAGAAAGTAATCAAGCGGCAGACATCCTTGCTCGCATGGGTGCCAAACGTGACCCCGTCCCACCTAACATCTTTTTGGGAAGGCTCTTCAAGCCATCCGTGGTGTGGCAGGATGAGAGCGGCAACACTAGTACGGATCCAATTATACCCAGATTCCAAACACAATACCGATATCATCGGGGTCTCAGCCACCGAAATAACACCATCAGCCCATCTAATAATGGCAGTAATTGCCCCACAGACCGAACCCTTCTTGGCCTACCTTAATAGGCGAGAGCTCACTGAGGATCAGAATGAGGCTCGATGCATCGTTCGGCGTTCGAAAGCCTACAAGGTTCATGAAGGAGAGCTCTACAAGAAGAGCGCTACTGGAATACTTCAAAGATGCATCTTCGAAGAAGAAGGACGACAGCTCCTGGCCGAAATCCATGCTGGCCTTGGCGGTCACCACGCCGCGGCTCGGGCTCTTGTAAGCAAGGCCTTTCATACCGGTTTCTTCTGGCCAATGGCCCGAGCAGATGCGTAGGACCTTGTCCAATGTTGTGTGGGATGCCAGCTTTTCGCCAATCAAAGCGATATGCCACCTACCACCATGCAAACAATCCCCATTACTTGGTCTTTCGCGGTCTGGGGGCTTGATATGGTCGGACCCCTTAAAGGGGGAAGTGATACGTCTCCAACGTATCTATAATTTTTGATTGCTCCATGCTATATTATCTACTGTTTTGGACATTATTGGGCTTTATTATCCACTTTTATATTATTTTTGGGACTAACCTATTAACCAGAGGCCCAGTCCAGAATTGCAGTTTTTTGCCTGTTTTAGGGTTTCGAAGAAAAGGAATATCAAACGGAGTCCAAATGGAATGAAACCTTCGGGGACGTGATTTTCTCAATGAACAAGACCCGGGAGACTTGGACCCTATGTCAAGACACAAAATAGGAGGCCACGAGGTAGGGAGCGCGTCTACCCCCAGGTGCGCCCTCCACCCTCGTGGGCCCCCTGTTGCTCCACCGATGTACTCCTTTCTCCTATATATACCTATGTACCCCCCAAACGATCAGATACGGAGCCAAAAACCTAATTCCACCGCCGCAACTTTCTGTATCCACGAGATCCAATATTGGGGCCTGTTCCGGAGCTCCGCCGGAAGGGGCATCGATCACGGAGGGCTTCTACATCAACACCATAGCCCATCCGATGAAGTGTGAGTAGTTTACCTCAGACCTACGGGTACATAGTTATTAGCTAGATGGCTTCTTCTCTCTTTTTGGATCTCAATACAATGTTCTCCCCCTCTCTTGTGGAGAACTATTCGATGTAATCTTCTTTTTGCGGTGTGTTTGTTGAGACCGATGAATTGTGGGTTTATGATCAAGTTTATCTATGAACAATATTTGAATCTCCTCTGAATTCTTTTATGTATGATTGGTTATCTTTGCAAGTCTCTTCGAATTATCAGTTTGGTTTGTCCTACTAGATTGATCTTTCTTGCAATGGGAGAAGTGCTTAGCTTTGGGTTCAATCTTGCGGTGTCCTTTCCCAGTGACAGTAGGGGCAGCAAGGCATGTATTGTATTGTTGCCATCGAGGATAACAAGATGGGGTTTTCATCATATTGCATGATTATATCCCTCTACATCATGTCATCTTGCTTAAGGCGTTACTCTGTTTTTTAACTTAATACTCTAGATGCATGATGGATAGCGGTCGATGAGTGGAGTAATAGTAGTAGATGCAGGCAGGAGTCGGTCTACTTGTCTCGGATGTGTTGCCTATATACATGATCATACCTAGATATTCTCATAACTATGCTCAATTCTGTCAATTGCTCAACAATAATTTGTTCACCCACCGTAGAATATTTATGCTCTTGAGAGAAGCCACTAGTGAAACCTATGGCCCCCGGGTCTATCTTTATCATATTAATGTCCTACTACTTAGTTATTTCCTTTGCTTTTTTACTTTGCCTTTATTTACGTTGCATCTTGATCACAAAAATACCAAAAATATTATCTTATCATATCTATCAGATCTCACTCTCATAAGTGGCCGTGCAGGTATGAGGGACTCACGCGTAGACTCCTACTGGATTGATACCTTGGTTCTGAAAAACTGAGGGAAATACTTACGCTACTTTGTCGCATCATCCCTTCCTCTTCGGGGAAAACCAACGCAGTGCTCAAGTGGTAGCAAGAAGGATTTCTGGTGCCGTTGCCGGGGAGGTCTACGCAAAAGTCAACATACCAAGTACCCATCACATACCCTTATGTCCCGCATTACATTATTTGCCATTTGCCTCTAGTTTTCCTCTCCCCCACTTCACCCTTGCCGTTTTAGTCGTCCTCTCTCTCTCCATCCTCCCTCTCTTTCCCTATTTGCCTTCTTCTCGTACGTATCCTTGTTTGTGTTTCCATGTGCCTTCTATTTGCTTGCTAAAAATCTATTGATATGGATCCACTTAAAGTGTTCTACTTAGATCATCTTCGATCCTTATGTGCTCGTGCTGAAACCCCAACTAGCCTAGTTGATGGGAAATCTTTAGATGAGCATGCTCATTTTGTGCGTCACTGCTTGTCTGAAAAAGGGAAACTCTTATGGAATCAAATAAACAAATTGTTGTGTTATGCCTGGAATATTTGTGAAATTCATGATTTTACTTGTTGCTCTAAGAACCCTAAAAAACACCTCCCCTACCTATGTGAGTTTAATGATAATGAAATCTTATCTTCTTATGCAAAGGGTGTTTATAGTTACTATGATATCGAACAAATTGAAGAATTTGTTGCTTTTAAGGGTGCTTATGAAGTTGCTTATTTGATTGAAAAGTATGCTACTACTCTCTACAAATCTGAAAATTTTGACATACTTAAATATTGCTATGAAAACTATGCTCATAATGTCTATGTCAAAGAATTTATTGAGAGAATGACTGTTGCCTTGGAAGAAAATAATGATATGCATGAATCTATAGATAATGATGGTTCCGGTGATTTGATTGAAATATCCCTTGATGAACATGATGCTTGCTATTCTTGTGGCCATGATGCCAATATTTATGAAGATGAATTTGCTATAGTTCCTTATGTTAAACATGAGATCGTTGCTATTGCACCCACACTTGGTAGTTCCTTCGATAGAAAGCATGATTGCAATGATGTTATCATAAATTCTATTGATGTAAATTGTGTTAATAATATGCAATACCCTAAGCTTGGGGATGCTAGTTTTGCTATGTCTACTACTTGTTGCAATGATCATGATTGGGGTGATTCTTCTTAAGATCTTGAAAATTTATTTAAGCCCCATGATGAATATGAGATTTATAATAGTGTTTGCTATAACATTGAAAGTGGATTTGGAGAGGACATGACTTTAGTTAATGTTAATCCCACTATTTTGGAAGAGTGTCAACTTTGCATGCATATGGATCGTGTTGAAATTTTTTTATGTGATAGCTATTTTGTTGAATGTGATTATGATCCTACATTTAATTATTATGAGAGAGGAAAATATGGTGGTAGAAATTTTCATGTTACTAAATTACCTCTCGTTATGTTGAGATTGCTATTGTTTCTTTTCGCTTCCTTGCATATGCTAGTTTTTGCTTGCCTTGCTAATTTGTTTGCCTATAAGATGCCTATGCATAGGAAGTATGTTAGACTTAGATGTGTTTGTCACGTGTTTTATGATGCTCTCTTTGTGCTTCAATTCTTGTCTTTCATGTGAGCATCATCAAAATTATCAATGCCTAGCTAAAAAGGCTTTAAAGAAAAGCGCTTTTGGGAGACAACCCAATATTTTTCCTTGCTGTTATCTAATAAATAATTTATCTAGACTCTATTTTGGTTGTGTTTTTTGTGTTTAATTAGTGTTTGTGCCAAGTAGAACCGTTGGGAAGACTTGGGGAAAGTCTTGTTGAACTTGCTGTAAAAAACAGAAACTTTAGCGCTCACGAGAACTGCTGCCATTTTTATTTGTAAAGTTCTATTTAGTTAATTATTTTTGCAGATGATTAATAGATAAGTTCCTCACGTCCAGAAATTTATTTTAGAATTTTTGGGGTTCCATATCTTGCGCTAGCTACAAATTACTACAGACTGTTCTGTTTTTGACAGATTCTGTTTTTCGTGTGTTGTTTGCTTATTTTGATGAATCTATGGCTAGTAAAATAGTTTATAAACCATAGAGAAGTTGGAATACAGTAGGTATAACACCAATATAAATAAAGAATGATATCATTACAGTACCTTGAAGTGGTCTTTTATTTCTTTCGCTAACGGAGCTCACGAGATTTTCTACTTTAAGTTTTGTGTTGTGAAGTTTTCAAGTTTTGGGTAAAGATTTGATGGATTATGGAACAAGGAGTGGCAAGAGCCTAAGCTTGGGGATGCCCATGGCACCCCCAATATAATCTATGGACACCTAAGAGCCAAAGCTTGGGGATTCCCCGGAAGGCATCCCCTCTTTCGTCTACTTCTATCGGTAACTTTACTTGGAGCTATATTTTTATTCGCCCCATGATATGTGTTTTTCTTGGAGCGTCTTGTATTATTTGAGTCTTTGCTTTTTAGTTTACCACAAGCATCCTTTCTGAACACACCTTTTGAGAGAGCCATACATGATTTGGAATTTGTAAGAATACTCTATGTGCTTTGCTTATATCTTTTGAGTTATATAGTTTTGCTCTAGTACTTCACTTCTTTCTTTTAGAGCACGGTGGTGGATTTGTTTTATAGAAACTATTGATCTCTCACGCTTCACTTAGATTATTTTGAGAGTCTTAATAGCATGGTAATTTACTAAAATCCTAATATGCTAGGAATTCAAAGTTAGTAAAATTTTCTTTAGAGTGTTTTGAATACTAAGAGAAGTTTGAAGCTTGATGATTGTTTTGAGATATGGAGGTAATAATATCAAAGTCATGCTAGTTGAGTAGTTGTGAAATTGAGAAATGCTTGTGTTGAAGTTTGCAAGTTCCGTAGCATGCACGTATGGTATACGTTATGCAACAAATTTGAAACATGAGGTGTTATTTGATTGTCTTCCTTATGAGTGGCGGTGGGGGACAAGCGATGGTCTTTTACTACCAATCTATCCCCCTAGGAGCACGCGCATAGTTGAAAGTGCGTTATATTGACTAGAGGGGGGGTGAATAGGCGATTTTTATGAAAGTATTCAAAACGTGGAAGTTATGAAGACAAACAATAGAAATAAACCTATTACCCTGCAGCGGAAGGTAGACTACACTAGGCAAGCCATAGTCAAGTATTCAATAGAGTGAAAGCACAATGACTAATAGCAGCAATGTAGTAAGGATCAGGTTGGAAGATATTGTGAAGCCACACAGAACATGCAGTCACTCAGTGAAGACAAAAGATAGTGCGAACATACAATGACTTCACAAGGAGTAACAGTAAGTAAAGGGAAGGGGAGATGAAACCAGTGACTCGCTGAAGACAATGATTTGTTGGACCAGTTCCAGTTGCTGTGACAACTGTACGTCTGGTTAGGGCGGCTAGGTATTTAAACCTTAGGACACACAGTCCCGGACACCCAGTCCTGAACACGCAGCTCAGGACACCCAGTCCTCACCGTATTCCCCTTGAGCTAAGGTCACACAGACCTCGCCCAATCACTCTGGTAAGTCTTCAAGGTAGACTCCCAAACCTTCACAGACTTCGTTCACCGGCAATCCACAATGTCTCTTGGATGCTTAGAACGCGACGCCTAACCGGCTGGAGGATGCACAGTCCTCAAGTGTAATAAGTCTTCAGATCACACAGACAAGAAGACTTAAGTGATGCCTAATTCTCTTTGGCTCTGGGTGGTTAGGGCTTTATCCTCGCAAGGAATTCTCTCTCAAAGGCTTCGAGGTGGGTTGCTCTCAAACGACAAAAGCCGTACTCTGAATCTGAGCAGCCAACCGTTTATGGTTGTAGGGGGTGGGCTATTTATAGCCACTTGGCAACCCGACCTGATTTGTCTGAAATGACCCTGGGTCACTAAGGAACTGACACGTGTTCCAACGGTCAGATTTCAAACTCACACGGCAACTTTACTTGGGCTACAAGCAAAGCTGAATTGTCCGACTCTGGACAAGATTCGCTCTCAAAGTCTTCACTCGAAGACATAGGTTTTGTTTAAGCATCACTTCAGTCATTCTGACTGGTTCTCTTGGACCCCACTTAACAGTACGGTGGTTCCTATGACTCAACACAGAAGAAAAAGAACTACGAAAGATCTAAGTCTTCAGCTCCATAGGCTTCATGCGGTGTCTTCTCTTGTCATAGTCTTCAATGTGAATATCTTCTTATACCACCTTTGGCTTCAATGTCTTCATACATTTTTAGGGGTCATCTCTGGTAGGAAAACCGAATTAATGAGGGACTTCTACCTGTGTTATCCTGCAATTCTCACAAAGACATTAGTCCCTCAACTAGGTTTGTCGTCAATACTCCAAAACCAACTAGGGGTGGCACTAGATGCACTTACAATCTCCCCCTTTTTGGTGATTGATGACAAACTAGTTGAAGTTTTCAACGGGGAATATAATTTGTGAAATTTTAAAGGATAAGGAATTGTCTTCATAAGTTGCAAGGGCTCCCCCTGAAGATGTGCATATAAGTAATTTGCTTTTGGAATGCGAATGCACATGGCAGGTTGTACTTGTGGAGATCCACTTCAACTTATGATGACAATCCACTATGCATGTGAAAGTATATGAAGATAATGACATGCATAATGGAAAATGGACGTGTGCAGAATGATCTAAGTGCGGAATTTATCGTCGCACATGCGGAATTTATCATCGCAACACAAGGTGGCAAATAAGTAGCAGACGACCATCGAGTTTAAGTGTTACAACTCAAAGAACCAAATGTAGCAAAACGAGAGTTGTAAGCATGAAGCAAAATATAAAGCACCCGCCCATATGGACCCGCTTGAAGACTATCAAACTCATATGCTTCTCCCCCTTTTGTCAGTAAGGACCAAAAAGGTTTGAATACATAGAGCATCTACTCGTTCCCATGAGGAGTAGGTGAAGCAGCAGGGTTGTTGGTGGTGTTTGGCGGTGCAGAAGAGCTTGGAGCAGAGTCGAAGCGTGCTGAAGGAGGTGGCGGTGAAGTAGCATCGTCTTCATCCTCGATCACTCTGGCATTCATGGTTGCAGCAGAGGAAGAGAACTCAGAGTCTTCAAGGGATGGAGTTCGTTGCAGCACTGCCCTTCGAGGAGGTGTGGAGTCAAACTTGAATCGCTCAGTGAAGCCATCCTCTTGATGATCATCTCCAGAACACATCAGCGTTAGCCCTTTCCATGTGCGACGAGAGGTTTCATGGGCAACAAAAGCATTCTTGGTGGCAAGATTGCGAAGGCGATTAACATCCACCAAGAGGCTTTGCATCTGATGCTTCAGCCAGCCATGATGCCTATCCTGTTTCTGATGAAGAGCCACAAGAAGCTCTCGGTCGTTGAGAACACGAGTGTGCTTCTTGGGTCGTGGAGCAGTTGTACTGTCAGTGGCTTCAGTGAGAGCAGGATGCGGTGCACGTGTAGTGCCAGCCAAACGATACACACGAGTTACGGCTTCAATGCCTTCAATGTTCTGAGAGAAACTTTGATGCTCTGCATTCTGAAGACTGAGATGTTCCTTGGCAGGCTCAGGATAGATGGCTTCAATAGGCATATCCACATCAGGCAAAAAGATCCGATGGTTGCGGGCCGAGGGCTGATATGAGATAGCGGAGTGAAGTTTGATCAGCCGCATCACCCAAGGGGCGTAGAACTTCAAACCAAACAGATCAGAGCCAGATGCAGCAAGTTGGCGAATGAAGAAATCCTGTGTATTGAAGCATTTTCCATGAAGAATGTAGAAGACCAAAGTCTTCATTGCACCTTCCAGCTTGGCATGGGGAGAATGTCCTTTGATTGGCCAGAGAGTTCTCCTTATGATGTGATAAATGGTTCTTGGCAGATACTCAAGGTCATCAACAAAGAACTCCATGGGATAAGCAGCATCTTGGGGCAATGGCTTCATCATACTGAGCGTCTGACTCATATTAGGTTTAGTCTTCTGAAAGATGGTCTCAATAGCTTCACTATGAAGCTGACAGCCATGCTCGTAGAGATCGCCAGGAGTGGGCACACCAGTGAGCTCAATGATGTCAAAGGCTTTGGCTTCGTGATGAACATTTCCTGTCATCCACTCCAGGACCCAAGTCTTCGGATCTCTGCTATACCCGCGGATGTGAAGTGTGGCATAGAATTGGAGCAGCAACTCTTCATTCCAATGCTCTTGGTCAATGACGAACGGCAGCAGTCCAACCTCTTTGAAGCAATCCAGAGCTTCTTCCAGATAGGGCAGACCAGCTATTGCTTCAATGTCAAGGCGCTTGTGTGGGAAGATGCGACCTTGGTTGTAAAGAATGCAGGAGTAGTAGCTTCGCTGCGGATAACTCCAGAACCGATCAGATGATATTCTTTCCCTGGAGTAGGGGTTCCTGGAGCTGTTAAAGAATGTGTTGTCTGCTCTAAAGTCATTGATATTGAAGGAGCCAGGTGCTGATGCAGGACCTGGGAACCTTGGCAATCTTGGGATTGGCTTATGTACCTGAGGCCTGTGCTCAACATGATAGTCGAACTGGGGACCGACAGCAGACTCAGGAACAGAAGCGGCGGGATCAGTGGCTTCGCTGACTTCTGGTGCTTTGTTGGTGAGGGCTCCACATTAGCTTCAGCCATGACAACGTCAGTGGCTTTAGTGGTGTTGGTGGTGGCAGCCTCAAAATGTTCAACCTCCACTTGACGAGCAGGAGGGTCAGTCACGATCACGTTCTCCTCGAGAACCGCTTCTTGGTGGGACAGGGGAGTGACAACTTGTGGGACTTCTTCCGCGGCTGATGTAGCCAGATTGTCTTCAGCAGAGACTTGAGGCCTTGGACCTTTGCGAAGCCTGCGCAATGCGGGTGACGCCTGTGGAGTTGCTGTTGGCTGGGCTTCAAAGTCTTCATTCTCTTGTGGGCGATCCGCCCATGAAGCATCCTGTGCAATTGGTGTCAATGGACGACCAATGCTGATGAGTTCGTTGTGCGTTAGCACAGGCGATGATACCTGTTGGTGTTCTAGCTGAGGAAGGGCTGCATCATCTTCAACATGGTCATGATGACCAATGTCTTCAGCAGCAATGGGATCAGCTGCTGGAAAGTCTTCAGCTTCATGAGCCTCTGTGAAAGCAGGCTCATGGACAGTCAGTTGACGTTCTTGTGGATCGGCGTCGGGGTGAACCATGGAAATGGGTTCAACAATCAAGGGCTCTATTGGAGCAGCCCGTTCCTTCTTGGTATTTCTTTTCTTCTTGACGAGGGTAGTAGCAGAGGCTTTAGGATGTTTTCTCTTCCTTGCTTCAGCCTCAGTAGTCCTGGTCTTCTTCAGTTCTGAAGCGGTTGACTTGGCCTTTGGCTTCGGGGCAGTCATGCTAGTTGGGAAGACAAGGGGATCTGCCTCCTGCCTTGGTGCTTCAGGTTCAGCCATAGTGGGCTTCTTCTGCTTCTTGGCAGCCATCCTGGGGTCGATGCCAGGATGCCCAAGGGCCTTGCGCTTCTCATCCTCATTGTAGGCTTGCACACACCTATCAGCCAGGACCTTCATGCGCTCACGAGAACCCTAAGCTTCTGCACGTTTCTTTAGAAAGGCTTCCTTGAGCTCGTGCAGCATAATCTTGAAATTCTTCACGTCTTGCACGCTGAGCTTGGCCATATGCTTCTTGAATTGAGATTTCTCAAAGTCAATCTTATGCTTCAGTTCAACAATGCGCTGGGCGATAGCTAACTCTGAAGCAATGGCGCCATGGAAGGAGACATTGAGGCCAATGGGTAGTTGGAGATCGTCGAAGCTGATGTTTGGCATGTCAAACCATTCATCAATGAAGTTGTGAATGATTTTTACATCAAAGAGAGGCAGATCATTGAAGATTTTTGCTTCTTCTTTGCTCTTGATGAGTTGCTCAAGAGCGTCATCTGCAAGATCTTCATCACTTGACAGATCAATGGCATCATTGCGCAGAATGGCAGCAGCTGTTAGCTCTTGGCCGGTGTGTGGCAGAGGCATCTTGACCTTCTCGGGCTTGGAGATGCGTGATAAATCTTCAGACTGCACACTGTCTTCAGGAGGTGCAGTTGCCAGTGGCTTCGCCCGGGAGATTTTTGGTGAAGGGGCAGGCTTTGAAGCTTTAGGCTTCTTCAACTTCTTTGGCTTCGACGCTGCAGGCGCTTCATCTGATTCAGCGTCAGCTGCAGGCTCATTCACTGCAGTCCCTTGAACCAAGATATGGGTGATGAGACCTTCAAGGTTGTAGAAAGGACCGACGACATTGGGTTCTGCATCACGTGTGCCGTTAGCCCTTGGAGCAGAAGGACCAGGGTTGATGTCTAGTCCCAATGACTTCTTGTTTTGCCTCGCTGAGTTCTGGGCAAACTGAAAGTTGCACTTGAACAGAATGTCGTCACGACACCATAGCAGGGATGATGGGTCAGCATCCGCAGGTTGTGGTCCATGGACCATGCAGGGATAGAAGCCTTGTTCAATGGCTTCATCTCTGGTCCTGGGTTGAAGATTTTTGTAGAGGATGTCTCCCCATGGTCGCTTGATGGCATTCTTTTCAGCATATTCCTTTGTCACAAATCTGTACTTGAACCACTGTTCTGCCCAATAGCGTCGAATCCATTGGATTCGTGTTTTGCGCTGATTGTAATCCTCTTCAGGATCTGTCTTGTACAGTTCTGAGAGGTCATCTGGCAGATCTCTTGATGTTTCTCCATGACGCTTTCTGCCACCCTTCCTTGCTGATTTCTCTGAAGCCATGAACTTTAAACTGAAAGGCTTCAATAGTTCAAAGGCTTCAAGGGCTTTTGCTTGCTGGACAGACAGGAACTGGCTTCGGGAGAATTGATATGATGCTGTAAGAATTCTGCAAATGAATGCAGACTATGAGAACCAAGGGATTCTACCACGGACATGTACCTGTGACAGCATTAAGGTGCGAGGGAAGGGGAAGAGGTCATATGCATTCTCAGAAGATTTTGAATATAAATCAGTTTAGAAGACATTGACCTCATCGTGCGAAGACATTCACTCATAGATAAGGAGTTGGTTCCAGATTTGTACGAATCCAGAGATCAGTACAAGTGAGGAATCTAACTACTTTGTGAAGCATAAGTGAATATACTAGGCATGTTATGAGATGCAGTATGAGAGAGATCTAACTTGTGTGAATAGAAACTGCTTGTGGTAGAAAGTGACAAAGCCATAGGATCAACGGTGCCGTAAAAAGGAAGTTTTATTTACCACACTAAGAACTGCTAGACGGAGTGGAAGATGGGGCCGAGCAGTTTGATCTTCCGTGCCCTAACTTGGCGACGGAGGACACCTACGGCGACGGCGGAGAGGACGATGTCCGCGGTCGGCGTGAAGACAGCGTCGGAGAGGTTGCTGCAGTGAAGCGCTTCGTCACCGGCGTCGTCGAGGGCTAGCGGTGGCGCTAGGGTTCGTGCGAGAGTGGAAGAAGAGATAATGACCGCCGTGAAGTGTGTATTTATAGGTACAGGGGCAGCACTGCGTTATTACATAGGTGCCCCTGGCGATTCACATCTGAGGAACACGTGGCCATCATGCAGAATTTTGGGGTTCGTTCCACGTCCCACGCATGCCTGGATTGTCGGGTGGTCGTTCCTACTTCTCCGGGTTTCATGTGGAGGAATGAGCATTGAATGCGGAGTTAAGGTTTGTCTCTGTATCTTCTCCTGACAAGGACGCAGAGAAGACATTCGACAGTTTCAATAGAATGCATATGATTTGGAGAGATAGAGTTTGAGATAGAAAGCACAGAGAGGTTAGGGTCCGATCACATTCACTTAGTTCAAAAGATTCAACAAGAAGACATAGCTATAAGTGAATGCTGTAGAGGACAGAACACTAGTAT